>NC_142936.1:49225542-49243042 GCF_046866305.1 Octopus bimaculoides
TATGAACGTGTGTATGTGTGAGTGTTTAACTGCAAGTATGATTCGACCTTCATATTAGTGACTGTAAATGATTTTATACACATACATATAGAAATACATATGTATGTATGTAAGTGTAAATATATAGACGCACATGCATACATACATATATATATATATATATATATATATGCATGTATGCATGTACGTGTAAATATATAGGCACACATACAGACACATGAAATATAGACATATACACAAACACAGATGTGTATATGTGTGTGTATGCATATATATATATATATATATATATATATATATATATGCATGCGTACACATATACACATAGCGATATAAATAAAATCCTTATAATTTTGAGGTTTATTACTCTTCTGAAGAACATAATTTTTAGGATCTAAAGGTAGAAAATTCCATTAGACTTCAGAGAAAGGTAAAATAAACATCTAAAATATTTTATTCAAGTAAATCAAAAGTTATTTCAATATACGATTGGACAAAAACAAAACAACAAATTCTTCAATATATTTTATTCCCTTTTATAGAAAATTAATACAACAGTCATGAATTCATAACTAAATGTAACCGAACATTTACCATTTCCAATATCAGCTGAATAAAAAAAAAACAGCGTTCACTTTTTCCAAGCATGCTTCAACCTTATACTTACACAGTTACTGTTGTGTTTAGTGTTGTTGTTGTTGTTCGTGGTGGTGGTGGTGGTGGTGGTGGAGTTGTGAGACTGTCATGCTATTAGCTGTCAGAAGTGAAAGTGCTCACTGCTAGTGAAGTATCTGTCTGTCTGCCTGCATGCCTGTTGCTGGCCTGTCGATTCTTTGGCTACTGACAGCTAATACCATGACTGGCCGGAGCGAGCTATATGTCTGTCTGTCTCTCTCTCTCTCTCTATCTGTCTCTCTCTCTCTCTATCTATCTATTACTCGAAAGTTCGCGCGTCCGCGCTAGCTAGTCGTGAGTAGAAAACACAAATTTAATATAAAAACATATTTCCTGAAATTGCAAATTATTTAAAATATAAAAATATAATTTTCAACAGAGAGAATTTATCAAAATAAGAAACAAATGAAGTTTGAAGTTTAAAAATAATAGGATCGACCACTCACGACTAGCTAGCTCGGACGCGCGAACTTTCGAGTGATAGATAGATAGAGAGAGAGACAGACAGACAGACATATAGCTCGCTCCGGCCAGTCATGGTATTAGCTGTCAGTAGCCAAAGAATCGACAGGCCAGCAACAGGCATGCAGACAGACAGGCAGACAGACATATACTTCACTAGCAGTGAGCACTTTCACTTCTGACAGCTAATAGCATGACAGTGCCGAAATTTCTATTCCCAAGAATATAATTATTCGTTTATATTTATATAAAGGACATTATTACAGAAAATAATAACGCCACACAGTGGCGGATACGTAGTGTATTCGTTTTTGGTGAGGTGAGAATTCTGTTTATTTATATATATTTTTGGGACAATACTGTGCTGATGAACGAAATCTAGATTCATTCTAGTAGTCGCGAAATCGGCCGATACACAGTTAAGTTTATTTAAAAGAAAGTTGGTCGTCTTCTGTTGGTTGTTTTTCCTCGCATTAGGTACTAAATGTGGTTATTTTGAGAAGTCCACTGTGTGGCGTTATTATTTTCTGTAATAATGCCCTTTATATAAATATATATATACATATATATATACACACACACACAAGATAATGTAAAACATATAGTAGTGAATGGGTTACACATGTTCCGATATTACCTGAGCATGTCTCGTGTGTGTGTGTGTGTGTGTGTGTGTGTGTGTGTGTGTGTGTGTGTGTGTGTGCTTGTCTGTCTGTATGTATGTCTGTCTATCTGTCTGTCTGTCTGTCTGTCTCTGTGTCTGTTTGTGTGCGTGCAAGTACATAAGATTTTTGTCTGCAAAACGATGAGGTCATGCTTTGAATATCGTGTCTCCGTTAAAAGAAATGCAAATGTGAGATAAATGAAGTTTAAATAGTGATATTGTAAAAGTGTACTTTCTGAAAAATCTACTTTCCTATTCAAAGCGCGCTTTAGATGTATGATGTAATGAGCTTTGCTGAGAATTCCTCTACTCATCTCCATTAAGAAAATGAATGGTAATGCAGATTTGTGACAAAATATGTATATATATACATGAATAAATAAATATATAAATATATACATATACATATATATATATATATATATATATATATATATATATATATATATATATATATGCATAAGTGCACACATGCATACATACACACACAAACACACACACACGCGCGTACGTATATATATATATATATATATATATATAAATATATATATATATATATATATATATATATATATATATATATATATATATATATATATATATATATATACACACACACACCCCAAAAAAAGTAAATATATATATAAAGATTTGGCTGGTGTCCAAGTACTTATTTAGATAAACAAGAATGCACAAATGTGCGCCGGAGGATTTTGAAATATAATATATAGTTAAATTACTTTATTTCATATATTTTTTTCTTTTCCTATGACGTATTTAAAATATTGTAATCCCGTTCTTGTGCTGCATTCCAAAAATTATAGATCCTCGAAAATTAAACGTTTCCCTTTCTGCAATACCACTCCGAACAGACTTTCGGTTATTGCTATATATATATATATATATATATATATATATATATATATATATATATATATATATATATATATATATATATATATATATGTATATATTACAAATATATATATATATATATATATATATATATATATATATATATATATATATATATATATATATATGTATATATTACAAATATATATATATATATATATATATATATATAGATTTAGATTCAAGGTTGAATATGGTACTTATGTGTAGGCACCAGAATATCGTATGGTATGGTATTATATTATACAAAAACCATTCCAAAAGCATAGGTGATCAAAAAATCTAAATCAAAATAAGCAACACGGATTTCAAAGGTGATTGCAGTACGCACGTTTCATGCTACTCCATTTATTTAAGTAATGCGAGCATTACATTAAATGCAATATGAAGAGCAATCTTCAGCTGCACGAAAATGCAGAAAATTACAGTAGAATAGACATATTATAATTGTGGCAACATTTCAAATCCAAGTGGGAGAAAGAATACATAAAAACCCAAGTGGGAGGAAGAATACATAAATCCATCTTGACGTAGCCGAGTCTATCAGGCTAGTAATTGATTCTAGACAAAAGTTCTAACTGTCTCTGATTTTATTGTCTCTTATCTAGTGGTGATAGCATAAGGGACAATTACTTATATATATATGGGGACGCAATGGCCCAGTGGTTAGGGCAGCAGACTCGCGGTCGTGGGATCGCGGTTTCGATTCCGAGACCGGGCGTTGTGAGTATTTATTGAGCAAAAACACCTAAAGTTCGACGAGACTCTGGCAGGGGATGATGGCGAACCCTGCTGTACTCCTTCACCACAACTTTCTTTCACTCTTTCTTCCTGATTCTCTGGCACACCCTGTGTCACGCTGAATCTTCCCGAAAACTACGTTAATGGTACACGTGTCTGTGGAGTATTCAGCCACTTATACGTTAATTTCACGTGCAGGCTGTTCCGTTGATCGGAACCCTTGTCGTTGTAACCGAGGGAGTGCCAACATATATATATATATATATATATATATATATATATATATACATATAGCACATATATATCTACATATATGTATATATATATATGTGTGTGTGTATATATATATATATATATATATATATATATATATATATATATATATATATATATATATATATATATATATATATATACATATACATACATACATACATACACATGTACATACAGATATACATATATATGTATATACACATATGAATATTAGTATGTATGTGTGTGCACATCTCTTTTATCACTTTTACTTGTTTCAGTATTAGGCTCCGACCATGCTGGGGCACCGCCTTGAAGAATTTTTAGTCGAATGAATCGACCCCAGAACTTATTTTTTGTTGTACTTATTCTGGTACTTATTCTATCGGCCTTTTTTGCCGAACCACCGAATTACGGTGACATAAACACATCAACACCGGTTGTCATGCGGCGGTGGGAGACAAACACAGACACGAAGACACACATACACCGAAGCTAAAATAGAAGACACTTCGCCAAGGTGCTACGCAGTGAGATTGAACTCGGAACCATGTGGTTCGGAAGCAAGCTGCTTAACACACAGCCACAAAATCTCTATATGAAAATATTTATTATACTAGCTGTTGGATTCGGCGTTGCTCGTGTTTTCCCTGTTAAAGTTAGGCCCACCTCTGACCTTGTATTGAAATCTTCTACGTTCCCCGTGCCAATCATTACCCATGAAGATATCATATCTAGTTCGGCAGGGATTTTACCCGGGTAATGCTTTTGACATACTCCTACATACTAGACCAGACCGTCTGAAATCGCAGTCAAATTTTCAGGTGTACATCGACCCGTTGAGAATGATGTTTGTTTATTTCTCTCCCCTTAATGCCACTCTCTTCTACAAAATTGATCAGCGTGTCCAATCTCAGCAAAATGCAAAGAAAAGTGTTACGGTTATGTCATAAAATAGACTCCATGTGACCATGTACATCCATGAGAGTATCCTATTGACTTTTAAATCCCAATACATTATATGAATAATCGGTGTATTATATGTCGAAGTGCTTAATTTTACTCATTGGTCAAATTTCTTCAAAATGATTTCATTATTTTATTGTGAGTGAATTTTGAAGATTTCTACCCTTCACCAGTTTAATTTTAATTCTACTACATGACTCCGACCATAGACTCTGTAAAAGTTACAGCACTAAATATTAATCCTATGGGTAATTGCATACAAAAAGCCTATAGATTTCTTATAATCTCCCGCTCACCCGCAATTATCGACTTTTTGTCAACTCTTCATGGTCGCATCAACTAATGGACATAAACTGTAGTCACGTGTACAATTTCTACAAAATCGATAAGAATGTCTCTAAGGAAAAGCTTATTTGCATTTGTGCCCTTTTCAAGCACTTTTGAATTCAATAAATACCTTTACCGTCTCCTCCACCACAAAATTTACCTACATCTCAAATTTCATTAAAATCGGATAAAAAATATAAAATTTACGGCCAAAAATAAAATCTCTATGAGTATTTGCAAGTAAAACGGCCTATTGATTTTTATAAAACAACTACTCAAGCGCAATTATCGATTTTTTGTCAACGCCACATACTAACATCAACATACTGCTATGAGCCTCGCTCACTCATCGATTTTCATCAAAATCGGACAAAAAATACAAAAGCTGCAGGAAAAATACCATCCTTATGGGAATTTCCATTCCCTTACCCGATTGAACTCACAAAAATCGATATCAACTGAGCATTATCGAGTTTTCGAAAAATTCCGGCCTTATTTGAACTTCAGAACACGTGATATACCTATGTGCCAAAAATCGGACAGTGTGGGAGGAATTAGAGTAACCCCAAATACACACACACACAGTCACCATTACAAACTTATGTATATAGATTTCTGTACATGCAATACTCTCTAAAAGATCTATTTTCAACCTTCGTTTCTTCAATATCGTTCATTCCATTGTATATTTACTATTCAAGACTGCGTAAAATTGGAAGTTTGTCACAGAAAAGCAAAGCAACAAATTTATTCTTTCTTACATTTGTTGGAGTTAAATTTTTAATTCGAATGAAAAATACATAACATTTAGAATTGGCGTGTTTTTCCAGTCTCTTTAACAAACAGAAGGTAATTTGATATTGTGTTTTGATTTGGATTGTGTTAGCTTCTTTATACTGCCTGTTCATTTCTTTTACCCATCAACACGCATTTATATGCACATATATATATATATATATATATATATTATATAATATATAATATTATTAGTAGTAGTATTATTATGAACTCTCCCGTCGTTAGACGACGTATGAGGGGTTCGACAGTTTCTTACCGAACAATCACAGAGATGATTTGTTTATAATGGTCAAATGTTTGTATTGACATAAATTCACTCCTTCCATCAATTCGACATTACCTGTACAGGTGCAACGGGTGCCGCATGTTGAAATGATCGCAGAGCAACGTGTAATGAAGTGTTTTGCGCAAGAACACAATGCAACGCCCGGTCTGGGAATCGAACCCATGATCTCGCAATCGTAAGTGCTACACTTTAACCACTAAGCCATTCGCATATATACATATGACCATAAAATATAAATACATTAAGATCACTATAGGTCTTTAATTTTTTGTATTATTTCTTTAAAATGTGGTTGCGTGGTAAGGATTTTACTTCCCAACCACATGGTTCTGGGTTCAATCCTACTGCGTCACACATTGGACAAGTGTCTTCTATTATAGCCTCGAACCGACCAAAGACTTGTGAATGGCTTTGGAAGATGGAAACTGAAAGAAGCCCGTCCTTAAGTGCGTGTGTATGCGCACGTGAGCTTGTGTATGCGCGTGTGCGCGTGTTTATGTGCTTGTCCTCCACTACCGATTGACATCCAGTGTTCTTTTGCTAATATTTCCATAACTTAGGGATCCAGCAAACAAGAACAATGGAATAACTATCAGGTTTAAGTAAGTACTGGGAACGATTTATCAAACTACACCTTCAATGTGGTGTCCCAACATGGCGGCAGTCCAATGCCTTCAACAAGTATAAGATAAAAAAAATTAGTCACCGGACCGTCAAGGAGTTCTGTGGCTTCGAATAAGACCTGGATAGGGCCGTGATGACCATGGAAAAGTGAATTTAAAATGATGATGAAGATGTTGTAGTGGTGTAGTGGTGGGTGCCGGTGGCGGTGGGGTTGAGAGGTTGTCGATAGTGGTGGTGATGGTAGTGGCGGCGGCGGCGCCTTTGGAGTGAGGTCGTGGCAGCTTTAGGGTAAGGTGGTGGTGGTTTTGGTGATACGGTGGTTGAGGTGATATATTTAATACAGCTGCTACTAGAAAAATGATCATACACGCAGTGACATACATACACTTCAATTACTCATAAAGCACAGAAGGGTATTCTTTTATCTGGTTCAGTCGTTTGACTGCGGTCATGCTGGAGCAGCGCCTTTTAGTCGGAAAAATTGGCCCCAGAAGTTATTCTTTATAAGCCTGGTACTTATGCTATCCGTTTCTTTTGCCGAACATCTAGGTTACGGGGATGTAAGCACACTAACATCGGTTATCAAGTGATGGTGAGGGGGGGGGGGACAAACAGACACAAAGACACACATAAATTAAACATATATATACATATATACGATGGGCTTCTTTCAGTTTCCGTCTAGCATATCCACTCACAATGCTTTGGTCGGCCTGATTTTATAGTAGAAGAAACTTGCCCAAGGTGTCGTGCAATGGGACTGAACCCGGAACCATGTGGCTGGGAAGCAAACTTCTTACCGCACAGTCACGCCTACTCATATATGGATAAATGTGTGATTTGACGTTAAAGCAATAAATACACACACACACACATGCACGCACACACACATACACACAAACACATATACACCCTCACACACACTCATATACACACGTACACACATATATACTCATACACACACTCACACACACACACACACACACACACACACACACACACACACACTTACAATCCACATTCACATAAGACATGCATTTGCTTCTCCCTATAACCCTCGCCTCTTCCATTTATTCTTTATTTCTCCAAAATTCCTACCACCACCGCATCCAGTCTTTTACACTCAAACAGAAGATATTTAGTTATCACATACTCATACATATATAATATACACGTACATAGCCGCATGCACAAATGGATGAAAATAATGCCAATGTATTATACAAACCTACAACTAAAGCTAACTTGGTGCAACAATCTTTAATTACTTTCAGTTTAGGCAACAATATATGTTAAGTGGTTATTAAAACTAATGCGTGCTATGAGCGTTAAAAATTTAGTGACTATTTTAATATAGTGGATATAACTATTGTGGGTAATTATAACTTCCCATCATCAGTAAATCATTCTATTTATATCCCAAATAGATAAATTGTTAAATCCCAAATAGTTAAATCGTTAAAAAAATCAATGTCACGTGCTAATAGGCAGGACCCAAGCAACGAGCGCAAAACCGGTTACTCAACTTCAGCCTACATCAGTTTTAAAATCATCGTCGAAACAACAAAGTCACCAAAATAAATATAAGGAAAAAATATTATGATACTTTTATTTGCTTACTGTGTCACATTGGACTGATGATAAAACTGAATCAAGTGGAGTGTCTATTGAACATGGAAAAGTTTTCAGCTATAGCATCTTCAATACAAATAAACTAAACTGACATTTAAAGGCAATATGCACTAATTTAGAAAAGTCGCAGTGAAAAATATTTTAAAGCGTTTGAATTGATTCAAAAGAAAGCTATATTTTCTTCATATATTTCAAAAAATAAATAAGCTTTACTCGCTTCATATTATATGGGTTATCAGCTAGCAAAATGTAGGTGAAATATATAGGAATGTAGAAACTTAATAAATTCCTGCGTAAAAGATTTGGTGAAATGCATCATAAGTAAATATAGCAGAAATAGCGTACCATTTAAAGTGTATTTATGTAATACTTTTTTTTTAAAAACTGACTTAATAACACGGATCGAAATGTATTCAGCCTTCTCTCTTTAAATGGAGGCATGAACAAATGTCGTTTACTTAGTAGTTTTTCTTACATTTGTACGTTATGGTTATGAAAATAACGTCAATCTGCCCACGTATAGTGAGCCTAACTTAAACTATTAACAAAAAAACATTGAATTTCGTTGTAAGTTTGTTAAAAAGTATTTTAGTTGATGAAGATGCAGCTGTTGTCAGGAAATTTTCTGGTTCTGTTCCAAGAATAAAGAACTCAAAATCAAACATTCAAAGATTTCTGGTTAGTTTTTATTAAATCAAATTCACTAAATGCAGATATTCTCGATTTATCATATGAAAATATGAACACTTGGTATACAACTTTACTACATACCAAAGTGCGCTGGTTATTGTTTGGAAGTGGTGGTGAAGTTTTCCGAACTGCGTGAAGAAATTGGATTATTTCTTTGCGAACATCCTTTGAACTTTCAGCCAAATTAAAATATTAGTGCTGGATGAAAAAAATGGAATCTTATTCTGATATATTTACTTACTTGAATGAAGTTAATCTTGCAATGCAGGTTGCCAATAAGGTATGATTCAAAGTCTTTTCTTAATGATTGTTCACGGTTGTAGAAACTCCAGGGTGACTATGTAGCTAAGAATGATGTCAAGTAATTTGAAAACATTAATAATTTTTTATTACCAAACAAAATTTTCCAAAGCAAACATTCAAAGATTCAATTTTGTCATAGTTGGCAGATACATTTGAATTATGGCATTTTCCATGCGAAATTGAAAGTAAACTTTAGGTTGAAACTTAAACTGAATAATATTCCACAGGAATAAAAAGAACAGCAAAGAAACATTGCAATGTACCGTTATCTTAAAATCAAAATAAGCGCAACTGATAAAATTTTAGCACAAAATCTTTTACAATATTCGTACGATATTCAAGTACATACAAGTCAAAGAACATTTTAACCTTATTAAATAACAGAAAACAAATTTAGAAATAAATTGAATATAGGAACTGTCTTACTGTTATATGTAAAATCCAAAATTCCGTTTATCCAGAGTCTGTAACCAGAAACAAGCACATCCAAGTCACTAACTTTAAATTTCTTGGTGCTAAAGGTGAAATTTTCAAATCTCTATGGTAAGAAAAGTAACTATGTTATGCTAACACAACCTTGTTTTGATGCTTGTTTGCAGCAACACTATGATATGTTTTTCTTTTTTCAAAATAACTGAGAAAGGAAAAAATAACGACAAATAAACATTAATGTGCTGAGACCGATGGATGGAAAGCATATTGATCATAACTAAGAATAAAAGCAGCAATTTAATTAAACACAACCGATATGACTTTTAATGTCGAGGACGGTGAAAGAAATGTTCCCACTCAAAATCAGCGACTCAACTGACACCAATGTAGTACGAAAACTACAGAAGAAAAATCTATCTATGGGCTTTGATAAGCAGCCTGAAAATCCAACACCAAACCACTTTTTCAGCTTAATTCCCATTGATATTGTAACAACAGGCTATGTTCCACCAACTCGCAAAGATCAAAGTAATAGAAAACTTGGATTCTTGGAGATTGAACTCATCCAGGTTAATGTGTGAGCTAGAAATGATCACGCTATTTGGGTCAATAAAAAATACACATCTTCAAACTTAAAGAGTGAATTGTTATGCAAGTAACAGTTCATTCTTTAAAGAAGAGGAAGAGAATAGTACTTATTTTCCTTTGCAAACAAAATAACTTACTTCCAACCTTACCACCGAGCAGGTAGCCCGTCAGAATATACCTTAAAATTCCAATGAGGAAAAAAAACAAACATCCTTAAAACATTCATGCATACATACGTATATGAATACATACATACATACATACATACATACATACATACATACATACAAACATACATACATACATAAATAAAGTACTGGAATTTCCTTTCAGTTAACTATCAGAACACTGAATATTTTTTACAACTTCATTTCCGTTGCTAAATTATATCCCGAAGACAACATAAATCTATATTGCTGGCAGGAAGTTGTTGAGATATTTTGTGGTATCAGTCTGTCTATCTACATATCTATCTTTTCATCTATGCGTCTATCTATGTCTCTGTATATTTGTCTGGTAAGTCTGTGTGACTCCTTCCCTGTCTATTTAGATGTCTTTTTGACGAGCTTTTGGTTTAATCACCTGATTTATTTTTGCATATCTTCTTGTAAATTCTTTGCTTTCTATCCATCTACATACACTATCTAGACACCCACACATACACGCGCATCTCACACACACACACACACACACACACACACACACACACATATGTATATATATATATATATATATATATATATATATATATATAAGCGTTCGTGTTTGTCTTGATACAACGTCACTATTTTTAGCCGAATATTTTCCAAAATTTGTACAGAATTTCAAGATCATTTCAGAATTATGCCTGAAAAAGTCCAGCGGTCAGGGTTCTCCGGGGGTAAAACAGATTCATTGAAAGACAGTTAGTTGTAATGGAGTGGTAGTAGTGGTGGTAGTGTGAAGCACAGAAACGTTGTCAGTTTTTTAATTTTTTTAATTTTTCCTTCACTGTCTCTTTTACCTGTTCCCTTCACCTTTATTTATGCATGGGATATGGGACATACGAGTCTAATTACGTATAGGTAAGTATATACGTATATTACATTGTGTATTTATAAGTGTATGTATATATTCTTAAAACCCAAGCAATCTATACACTTGTTTATACAGAATTAAGAACTTTTGTAAATCCGAGGTTGAACACCAATTAAATTCGGAGTATAATTTGCAGTGTATATTAGAACAAACATGAAGAACGGAGATGCATTGTTGGCGATTTATTTAGCATACTTGCATTTCGAATAGCCTGACACGACCTAACCGTTGCACGTTGCACATCGCACTACGCATATTTAATCGTTCCTTCGTTTGATCGACAACAATACCATAGAAAAAGACGTACTAAGTGCCATATTCTTCTTATCAAAACCAAAATGATATGTATTTGTCTACGGAGATAGAGATATAAACAAATGGATAGACAGACAGACAGACAGATAAACATATAGATATACTGTAGTAATTACGAAATATTTCCCAACCAGGATTCGAAAACAGTTAATAATCTCGGCATCTGGGGCTTATCTTTGTCTACTATGCAGGTTTCTAACTTTGAATGAGTTCTCTTACATTACAACAAGACGGCATATATTGTTACATGATGAGAATGCAATTAATGGAATTCAATTTAATGTGTATCTGGTATTTATTTTATCGACTTTTAAAGACTGAAAGGCAAATTTGATTCCACTGAGATATAAACACAAAATATCAAGATGCTAACTAAATATTATATTGCATTTTAGTCCTGTTCTTTTACTGACACTAATAATATAATAGTATAGATTTTCAAGAATTTTTATCTCGCATGAAGATTGTCTGCAAATATTTCGTAAAGCCTTGCCATCAGGATGTTGCATATCACAGGGGAATTTTTGTAATTCTATGACTCTTTAGCAATGATAAAGTACATTCCTATGAAGATGCTAGCAACTTAAGACGGTTTGTTGTTAATAATTTAGTCGATATTACTTTGATAATAAGATAACAAAAATATGCGCATGAAATAGTAGTAACCTAGATATCTCTTAATCCGTTTTGCATGCTGGGCCATCAGTGAAGACGTCTATTTTATGTAGTGATTGAAAACTGGATTTATACTGGAATACATTCTTCTTGTTTTCTCTAAAATCTCAAAAAGCGATTTGAGGCCATTACTGCTGGCGCGGCTTTTTCAATTAGTCTGCTGAAAGATGTATTAAAGGTGTACTGAGTACTTGAAATAAAGTATTTTATATACAGTAACGGTAACTGGAGGCAAGGCTGCTTAGCCACTGATTTATTGACTCCTCGAGCACACATAGTCCTTCCTGTGTAGTCTTAATACGGTCAATGAGCAAATAATGAATACGAGGTTCGAATCCGCCACACTTAACTAATCCTAGTTACCGTTTCAATATCTCAAACTAAATATGTTATTTAAACCTAGTACAGCAGTTAGCAGCCACTACTGACAGTATAAATAACACTCTAGCACTACAGCTGATATATATATATATATATATATATATATATATATATATATATATATATATATACAATAATAATAATAATAATAATAATAATGATAATGACAATAGTATTAGGGATAACAATCTAAATTTACAGGTAAAAACTCAATTGAATTCAATTTATCAAAAATTAAAATTAAATTAAGTTTCACAGTATAAAATATATAAATATATAGTTTTAGAGAAAAGAACTAAAGTTGATGAACTCATCCATGAAAATCCACACTCACTATATATATATATATATATATATATATATATATATATATATATATATATATATATATATATATAAATTACATAGACAACCGTGAGCAATGTGTTACCAAAAGTAAAAATATAATTATTACTAAATATGACTAGGTTGTTAGAACACTTACATTGCTAGAAATAAGAGCTAAAATGCTCCCATGCTATAGTTAAAGCACATAGTTGTATACATATATACTGACAGAGACCGTAATCGCCCGAAAGCACTGGCTGAGTATTCCCTATACTGATCGGTCAGTGTTCGCTTTTTCCGTAGCCTCATCAGAAATATGTTGGTGAGTATGAAGTATGCTAATGAAATTATTGTAGACATACAACCACAAGAATTTATGCAAAAATAACCATGATTTTATAACTAGCTTCGGCGCAAGGCCTAATGATTAGCGTCTTAGACTTAACGACAATTTTTAGGTCAGGAGTTCAATTCCTGGAATGTGTGACGTCTTATGACCTTGAACAAGGCACTTCGTTTCATTTTACTCCAGGCTCATCGACTGAAAATGAGTACTAGTCTAGGACTGATGCAGTTCTCTTTCTGTCCAGGTATCACACTAACGCTGTTCCACTGATCAATTGGGTGAAAAGCCTGAGACGGCGTCTGTGTCAGCTTACTTTTCCGTAGCCATCTAAAAAAAATACAATAAACAAGAACATCAGGTCATATTTGCCTTGCTTTAGTTTTTGATTATTTTATTTATGATTTTACGATCAGAGAGGGTGCAGGAGAAAGAACGGTGGATTACCAGCTGTATGTACAAAATATGTCTGCATAATGTATGTCGCTGAAAGGAACGCTGGCTTTCAACAGCAGCAGATACAGACAAGTCATTATATTCATACACAAACTCTACAAATAATACTAATGTATTTGTTCCATTGTTTGGGGTATTAATTTGTTTGTTTATCTTTTCTTTGTTAAATACTACAACAACTACTACAGCTTCTACTACTATTGCAGTTGTTATTATTATAATTATTATTATTATTATTATTATTATTATTATTATTATTATTATTATTATTATTATTATTATTATTATTATTATTATTATTTCAGGGTGTAGTTTAAGACGAAATAATTACGAAAAATCAAATTCCACAGAGAAATTATCCCAACAATGCAACTCATTTTACACGCATATCTGACATCGTAAAAACATGTCTGCTTTATTAACAGAATGTTATTTGTATTAAATACAGACATACACACGTATCATCCACCCCCACCCACCCACCCCACACACACGTATATACATATATGCATATATATATATATATATATATATATATTATTCTTTACTCTCTTTTTACTCTTTTACTTGTTTCAGTCATTTGACTGCGGCCATGCTGGAGCACCGCCTTTAGTCGAGCAAATCGACCCCAGGATCTATTCTTTGTAAGCCTAGTACTTATTCTATCAGTCTCTTTTGCCGAACCACTTATTTACGCGGACGTAAACACACCAGCATCGGTTGTCAAGCGATGTTGGGTGGACAAACACAGACACGCAAACATACACACACACACACATATATATATATATATATATATATATATATATATATATATATATATATATATATACATACGACGGGCTTCTTTCAGTTTCCATCTACCAAATCCACTCACAAGGCTTTGGTCGGCCCGAGGCTATAGTAGAAGACACTTGCCCAAGGTACCACGCAGTGGGACTGAACCCAGAACTATGTGGTTGGTAAGCAAGCTACTTACCACACGGCCACTCCTCTTATAAATTTGAGTGATGCTTTTCTATTCGATACGTTTTTGTGTTCGTTAACTCCTCTTAGACTGTTGCTGCAAAGACAACGAAACTCAAACCAGCAACTCCCTTAATCTCAGGGAATGTCCTAAGGGAGTCTATTTTTAAAGACCGCCTAATTGAGGTTCCACTGACCTCTCACCCTATTTTTACTGCATTTTAATCTAAATACATGGCATTAGCAACCGAATCGGAGCAATGGCAATGAATTTCATACCCTGAACTCCCAGGGAATATCGTAAGAAGGTTCAATTTCTGAAGGGCCCCATTGACCCGCTCCTACGCTTTTTGATTAAACTATAATCAGCATCAGTGCTTAGCACATTTGCAGAAATACGTTTGGGCATTCTAAATACCTTCACGGTACATTCAAATCAAGATAAAGAGTTATAACAGGTACGTTTAAAGTGTGGTAGTGTGGATATTTATATTTTGTAGTTTATGAAACTTATGTCTAGTATATGTATAGATATGCGTATGTTTGTATGTATATGCGTGTGCATGTGCGTGTGTGTGTTAGTTTTTGTAAGTCCTGTAAAAGAACTCGAAAGGTTGGGCTTCCAGCCAGGCCTTTCGCGATGCTCTTACAGCCAAGAACTTTTCAGCACTCATCCGTACATACGTATTTATATACATACACATATTTATATATATATGGTTATATTTCTACCAGTTGGAAATATATAAATAACAACTAGAACCTTCTTTAATAAGAGGACCCAAACAAAAGAAGAAAGATATTCGAGCTGAACTACGTTATATAAATTCACGAGACGAAATATCCTAAACATGATGTGTAAATGTTCAGCTGAAATATCTCATGATTCCAATCTCATCTCTTTGTGCACAGACAATCTACAGCAAAATGCATCGATAATCTCAAATTCAACCTCTGCTTGGAAATATAAATTATAAATACAAGAAGAATGTATTTTCATGTAAAAATTTAGGCGAGAAGATAAATAATTCTCAGAATACAACACAGGATACAATACATGAATATATTTCATGCAGGTATCTACCAAAGAGATCAATGAACGAAAAGTTTGGAGTAATATAAATTAATATTATGCTAATTAGTTCTAACTGAATTACAAAACAACTGAAGGCGTATATGTAAAAAGAAAGCTACTACTATATAATATATATTATAGATACATATATATATATATTTATTTGTATGTATATATTGACATATAAATATATATATATAACTATATGTGTATGCATATATATATGTGTGTGTGTGTGCGTGTGGTGCATATATATATATATATATATATATATATATATATACATATATACATATATATATTTATTAGAATAAATTCAGACAAATTTATTCTAATATGGAGTAGAACCGCCTTTGACAGTAATTACAGCTTGAATTCTACGCAGTATGGACTCATACAAAGTTTAAATTATTTCCAAAGGAATTTTTATCTATTCTTCAGCTAAAACAGTCACCAGTTCTTATAGTGATGATGGTGGAGGATATCGACTCCTTACTTGTTTTTCTAAAATGCACCATAAATGTTCAATAATATCGAGATCTGGGGACTGTGGTGGCCAGATAAGATGTACCATTTCACAAGAACGTTCCTCGTGCCATCCAGTAACAACTTTAGCTGTGTGAATTGGTACATTATCATTCTGAAAGACTGCATTTCCCTCCGGAAACAGTTCTGCAACCATAGGATGAATTTGATCAGATAAAATGCTTAGTCTTGACTATTAATTCTGCCATGAAGGGAAACCATTGGACCAGCGGATTTCCAAGATATAGCGCCCCCCCCCAGATCATCACAGATCCTCCTCCATATTTAACAGTTGGAACAAGGCAGTCTGAGTCAAATGCTTCTTTTGGCTGTCTCCACACGCATACTCGGCCGGTGGTCGGAAATACGGTAATGGATGACTCGTCCGAGAAAATAACATTCTTCCACTGCTCTAGGGACCAATTCTGTAGGTTTTTACTCCACTCTAAACGCTTTACAACGTCTGTTTTTGAAAGTAGTGGTTTTCTGATTGCAGCCCTCCCATGAAATCCGGCATTGTGCAGCTCCCGGCGAACAGTTTTTGTGGAAACTGGGTTACCGAGGTGGTCATTAAGCTCTGCAGTAATTTTGGGAGCTGCTCTTTTGTGATCCTTTCTAACAATTCGCGTAAGAGTCCGACGGTCCCTATCTGAAAGTTTTGGTTTTCTTCCGGAGTTTTGTTTCGACGAGGAGGTTTTCCCTCTTTCTCAAAGGCTGTCATTACTTTCGAGACAGTGCTTCTTGATACACCAAACATTTCGGCAGTTTTCGTTACGCTAGCGCATGCCAGACGAGCACCAACAATTTGAGCTCTTTGAAAGTTCGATAGATATGTCATTATAATAAATTTTAATTAACTTTTTCTGATAAAATCTGAAAAGAAACAGCAATTTTAGCAAAACATATTACGCAACACTAATAATAAATCAAGAACATAAAAATAAACAAGCTTTTGACGGTTTTGTAGATATTTCAAAATTATGATGCTATGATGCTAGGTGT
>NC_142936.1:49245542-49248042 GCF_046866305.1 Octopus bimaculoides
ACATTGTAAATTATACACATATTATATTATACACATATAAAGCTTGAAACACGTGTACCGCGGAATCCTTTGTTGTTTTGTTGTTATTTTTGGGATTTACAATTTATTATATATATATATATATATATATATATATATATATATATATATATATATATATATATATACATATATGTACGTATGTGTATATATATATAAGGCCAGCTGTCACAATAGTTAGCATGCCGAGCGAAATGCTTAGCACCATTTTGTCGATCTTTACATTCTGAGTTCGAATACCGCCGAGGTCAACTTTGCCTTTCATCCTTTCGGGGTTGAAAGATCAAGTACCAATGAAACACTAGCGTTGATGTCATTGACTAGCCCCACCCACCACAAATTTCGGGCCTTGTATCTATAAATAGAAAAGATATATATATATATATATATATATATATATATATATATATATAAGGTTATGAAGGGTATTGGATTCAACCAAACCCAAAGATACATGTAATACCGAGTAAGTGCTGTATACCGGCTAGTTTTGCCCCTTTCGTTGTATAAACATGAGTGGGGATTATAACATAGGTCGTGTATTTGCGTGTGTATGCATAAATATATATATATATATATATATATATATATATATATATATATATATATATATATATATATATATATATACAGTATGTCTCTTTAGGACTAGCGGAGCATATCCCCGTCAAGTTTTAACCATAGCCTATTTCTTCCTGCGTGGCGGACAAACAGACAGAATGAAAGAAGGAAAGATTTTACCTCAGCACAAGTACCTTATTCATCGATTCCAAGAAAAAAATGAAGGGTAAAAGTTGGCCTCGGATATATTTGAACTTAGAGGGTTGAAACTGGAACAAGTAGCGACCCTATCAATTCAGCCAATGCACCGACTTGACTCTACTGCAAAGGTAAAATTCCAACTTGATGTTATTTTACTGTGGTTGATCTACGTGTAAAGAGAAAGGATTCTAAATCGTAGACAGAGATGAAATTGTGATAGCTGAGTGAGAATGAGGTTAACAAGGTTTATGGAATTAGAGAGTGGTCTATCGATTTGAGAGCCAAAAATGGGTGGTGTACGTTGAAGTTACTGAGGATTAAGTCAATACAGGTCATGCGATAATCGAATAAATATTGGTGACTGGAGAAGTTCAGAGAGTGAGATAAATATCAGATGAACTTAGAGAAGTGGAAAAGAGAGAGGCTTTAAACGAGAGTAACTAGATCTTGTTAGTTAATGTGCAAGGAATAGAGATGAGTGATAGCGAGAAAGGATTTAAAGTAAATGCAAACGATACCACCTTTCAGAAACAAGCTAGTATATAGAATAAAGCCTGGATATCAGAGATAGTAGAGATAAAGGTTGAGAGATTTTTGTCTATGAGAGGAATACACTATGTGGTTTATATGATATTATGAGGTTGTGAATAGGATCAATATTTTTCTGTGGTTCGCAAATATTGGTGTAAAGTGAGAATTGGCCAGCACATTGATTATCGATTTATGTACATTCTTAGTGCGTATTTTATTCTTTATCAATCCTGGATAGATTGGCAGCAAAATAAAATAAGTACTAGTTGACGTACAATGATGAAATAAATAACATTTTTGAGATGTTGTGTCCGGTGCTTCACTGCTTCTTGTTACTCCTCGTGCTCTGTGTTCTGGGGAAAATAATGGCTTTTTGCATTAATACAAACCCAAACTCTTTGGAGTGGGATATAATTGATTTCACTATGATTGTCTTTACTGAGACAGCTTTGAAGTTGAAGGAACCGTAGCTTTACGTTTATGTATTTGCTTTGCAAGATTATTGATGTGAAATCGTGTGCGGAAACATATTGTTATATTTCGGGATGGTCATATCTTTTTGTCAAATAAGCACATACATTGTATCTATATATATATACTCGTTCTTCACTTCAACTTTATTATTGTTCTTATTTTAGTGTCTTTTGACTTGAAATAATAATAAAGCTGAAGTGAAGAACGAGTGTGTGTGTGTGTGTGTGTGTGTGTGTATGTGTGCGTGTGCGCGCGCGTGTGCGTGCGTGTGTGTGTGTGCGTGCCTGTGTGTGTGTGCGTGTGTGTGTGTAATGTATGTGCTTATTTGACAAAGAGATATGACCATCCCGAAATATAACAATATCTGTTTCCACACGATTTCACATCAAGAATCTTGCAAAGCAAATGCATAAAGTCGCAAGGCCTGAAATTTGGATGAGGGAGTGCTGATCGATTACATCGACTCCAGTACGCAACTGCATCGACCCCGAAAGGATGAAAATCAAAGTCAAACTCGGTGAAATTTGAACTCACAAGACAAAAACGGACGCAATGCCATTAAGCATTTTGTGTGACGTGCAATCGATTCTACCAGCTCACCGTTTGTCTTTAATAAATATAATGATTTCTTGCATTGTCACCAGATCATATATATCTGTTCGAGAGGATGCCAGGGTGATTTCAGTATAACAAT
>NC_142936.1:49253042-49263042 GCF_046866305.1 Octopus bimaculoides
TTGATTAGTCTGTAGAGAGAATCCACTCCATAGATATCAAAACCCGCAAAATCCTTACAATAACTGGGAACTTCCACAGAAACAGTGATGTTGACGGGCTCTACCTAAGAAGAAACGAAGGTGGTAGAGGCCTGAGATCAGTGCAGACAGCCTTCGAATGTCATATGGTATCACTCAGGCAACACCTGCTAAACAACAGTAGCAAAAATAAATATATAAATGCAGTCCTGAAACGTGAAGTGAGCAGCATTTTGCGAGCTGGCAGTGAACTCCTGAAGAAGCACTCTCTTCCTGATGATCTCTTACACGGCCCCAAAACGTCATACCTCAGAGAAGACCTGGGTGGAAAGCACTCAGCATACACAAAAAATACTAAGCATGGGTATGTTGCCAGGCAGCTTGAAGACAGTAGAATTGACACGAAGCGCCTCTCTTGGACACAAGACCACTACATCACACTACACTTTGAAAGCTATGTGTTTGCAATCCAGGAACAGGAGGTTGCCACAAAATACCCGAACAAGAGAGACAGTGACGCTCTTGTAATCCCAAGGTGTAACCTCATGTGTAGGCTATGTCATGTTTATGTAGCAGACATCACGCATGTGATTAGCAGCTGTCCTAAAATGTCGTCACGGTACTACCTCCCCGTGCGGCACGATGTTGTTGCTAAAACAATTTACAATGCCATCCGCAAAAAAGACTGTCCTGAAATAAACTTAGAAAATCCCTCTGTTATGGAATACATTAATAACCACCAACTCAAAGAATACTGGTAGAATATTCCCATCAAAACGTCTGTCAAATGTAAACATAATAGGCCGGATATTGTTGTTTGGGACGGAGGGGCAAAGGTATGTACCATTATAGAGGTCAGCTGCCCTGCAGATATAAATATCTGTTTGAAAATCAAAGAAAACGAGGATATCTATGGACAACTGCTTCGAAACCTCCAGCTTCTATATCCAGATTATGAATTCATATTCATACCAATAATAATTGGAGCACTAGGTTTTGTTAGTAAATGCTTAAAGGAGAAACTGGATAAACTGGGATTTTCCGAAAGAGAAATCGACCGGTTGATTCGTACATTACAAGTGCAATCTGTGAGTAGAACTGTAAAAATATGCAAGACATTTCTCAAGTGCCAAATGTGAATCTGTCTGTGTTAACTACATCGCAAAGATGGAGCCATGTACCTTTGTTGGAAACCGGCTCCCTCCTCAGTGAAAGATTTATAATAATTAAAAAATAGTAGAGACATACATACATACACACAAAGATACATGTACACATACATACATACATACATACATACATACATACTTATATACATGCATACATACGTACATAGTCTCTGCATTGTTTCTTATTTCTTTATTGTCCACAAGGGGCTAAACATAGAGGGCACAAATAAGGATAGACAAAGGGATTAAGTCGATTACATCAATCCCAGTGTGTTACTGGTACTTAATTTATCGACCCCGAAAGGATGAAAGACAAAGTCGACCTCGGCGGAATTTGAACTCAGAACGTAACGGCAGACGAAATACCGCTAAGCATTTCGCCCGGCGTGCTAACGTTTCTGCCAGCTCGCCGCCTCTACACAGTTTCTGTCTACCAAAACCACAAGGTACTGGTCGATTCAGTTAGAGTTATAGTAGAAAATTCCAAAGTGCCGTGCAAAGGGATTGAACGTAAAACCACGAGATTGTAAAGCAAACGTCTTAATCACACAGCTATGCCTGCGCTTATATGTAAATATAAATGATTTTTTCCATAAATGAAAAGCAAGACCATGTATCAAACCAAAACAATATTGGGACTTTAAGACAATTGGTGTTCTGAATCCAAATCTCGTAGTGGTTGACTTTGTGCTTCATCTTTGTTGGATCGATAAAATAAGATCCTGTCACGTGATGTAATCGATCTAGTCAACATGAGGGACGATATTTAACACAGCCTCAGACGTAACAAAATGTAGCAAAGAGTTTTGTCCGGCGTTCTTTTGATAATATTGTCCCTAATATTTACATTTACGATCATTTCAAACTCTTCCACATATTTGAAGGAAGGAAACGGGATCATGTTGAATCCTGTACTTAATTTAGCAATTCCAGAAGGCTGAAAATAAAAGTTGGTCTTGGCGGGATTTGAATTCAGAAAATAAAAAAAAATAAAAAACCGAACAAATACTGAAAAACATATTTATTCGACAGACTAACGATTCTGCCACACCACTACTTTTTCATACTGTAATAAAAAATAAAATAAAATAAAAATATTGTTACACAATATTTTTATCTTATTTCATTTTTATCTTTATTTTTATTTATTTATTTTTCTTGGTCGATGTTATTTCCTATTTGCTTCTATCTAGAAATCAAAGGAAATGACTACTATTCCCTTCAAAGTTAGCTTTTGTCACCAGGACATCAATGTTTTGAAACTGACCTATTTTCTTATTACATTTCAGACAGATTCAGTGCTGATTTGCTGAAACAGATATATCATGATGGCAATTATTCTACTCAGCACCATAGATTTGCTTGTCAGTTGCGTGACCGTAACCAGTTCAGCATGTGGTTACGGCTGACAATATGTACATTTCTGATGATGATCAGGAGTAGTAGGGGTGCATGATAGCTATGTGTTCAAAGAGATTCTTTCAACTTTGATTAAATGTAACAAAAGCAAAGTTTGAAGGAAATATTAGCCATTTTTCATACTTTCTAGGAGTAAGCTAGTGGGAAATTATCCAAGAACAAAAATCGTGTTACACAATGTAATTGTTTCTGATATAGGAACGAGGCCTAAAATTTGGTCGAAGGGGATTCATCAATAAAATGACTTCAGTACTTGACAGGTACTTTATTTTTGTCGACTCCAGGACGAAAGGCAATGTTGACCTCAAAAGAATTTGAACTCGGAACGTTAAGGCCGGAAGAAAATAGCGTAAGGAATTTTGTCCGATGACCTAGCGAGTATATCAATTCACCCCCCCCCCCCTCCAAACATCTCAACATGGAGAATACGAATATGATTTCCTTACCTTTTACTTGCTAAACGAGGGCTCAACTGATTCGGATAACTCCGCAGCAATATTTTAATATAAATGTTTCCAATATTGGCACAAAGAAACTAATTTTAAGAGGAGCGGGTAAGTTGGTACCATTGACTCGAGTACTTGATCGAAAGGATAGAATGGAGGATCAGGTAAGTTGGTACCATCAACTCGAGTACTTGACCGAAAGGATAGAATGGAAAACTACTCTCAGCGAAATTTGAACTGAGAAAGAAAAAAAAAACGAACCAATATCACGAGGTATCTTGTCTGACACCAAAATGAGTGTGTCAATCCACAGGCGCAAATAATGAAAATGGAGAATCCGGGTATCGATCCCGGTACTTCTCACATGCTAAGCGAGCGCTCTACCATTTGAGCTAATTCCCCAGCTAATTGCCAAGCGAACCAATAAATATATATTTAATACTCAGGCATGATAGCTATGAACACTGCTTGGCCAGAGGTTTTTAGCAACAAGTTCTTATTTCTGCTACCTTCAAAGAATGGAAAATAGTACGGGTCACATCCATACCTTCCCTAAAGGCTTCGGCGAAATGAGTGAAATATATTTACAATCGATGAACCTAACCTAGATCATAAAACAGGTTTTCTAGTGAGCTGTTACTAGCAGCACTTATTTTCGCTGTTTCGTCCTGGTCCATCCGATCCTAAGTGAGCTGCTAAAAGATCAAAAGCATTTAAGCTGTGATCATACTGTGCACCAACCATTTTTCTCAACTAAACCCTACACTTGATCCTGTTTTTAATGCTATGATGTGATTTACAAAATATTTAACAGCTGTTATTAACCAGCAAGCGACTGCATCAACCCCTGTAGTCAGTTGGTTGTATTTTGTTGTCTTCATGCGTTCTGAGTCAAAACTCCTACAAGGGTTTGATTCAGTTTTATCTTTCATTCCTCCAGAATCGACCAAAAATACAAATCGTGGAGTGGATCTATTGACTATATCTGTTCTGCAAAATGAACGACTTTGTTAAACGTAAAATTATGCAAAATTTACCAAAGATTTCATTTTGAAAATATTATTATGAATTCACAAAAATCAACTGATGAGATCTCGTAGTAAAACAGGTCACAAGCAGGCATTACTGTGTAGTTGAGGAATTCTCTTCACAACCGCAAATCCTTAGTCGTTGTTCTAAAATGAATGACTTGGTAACATGTACCACGTTTTTCATTAACTCTTTTAGGCGCAAGCAGACATAGACACGACACTCTCTCGGTCCCAGTGGAACAGAAACGTTGTGACAGCTGGTGATGGAGAGATAGAGATAGAGGCAGACACAGAAACAGTGAGAGAGAGGTGGCGAGAGTTGCACGAACACTCAGCTGTTCACACATTTGCAACGATATAGACCGGAATAACGTGAAATGAAGAGAATAGAATTCACCGCCCAAATGTATGATTATGCGATCTTGAAACAAAACTTTAATTACAAGATCATGAGCAAACGTGTGGGGGGGGGGGGGGGGGCGGGCGTGTGTGCGTATGTGCGCATATAGTTAGTTAGTTAGATAGATAGATAGATAGATAGATAGATAGATAGATAGATAGATAGATAGATAGATAGATGGTAGGAAGCTTGCTTCCCAACTACATCATTCAGGGTTCAGTCCCACTGTGAAGCACCTTGGGCAAGTGTCTTCTACTATAGCCGCGGGACGACCAAAGTTTTGTGATTGGATCTGGAAGACAGAAACTGAAAGAAGCCCGTCATATATATGTCTATATATATATATATATATATATATATATATATATATATATATATATATGTATGTATTTATGTGTGTGTATTCCTGCGTGTGTGTGTGTGTGTGTGTGTGTCTCACCATCGTTTGACAACTAGTATTGGTGTGTTTATGTCCCCGTAATGTAGTGGTTCGGCAAAAGACACCGATAAAATAAGTATCCAGCTTTAAAAAACATAAACACTGGGGTCGACAAGTTGGTGCCCTAGCATGACCTTCCGTCTACCAAATCCTTTCAAGGCTTTTGTCGAGCCATGACTATAGTAGAAGACACTTGCCGAAGATGCCACGCAGTGGGACTGAACTCGAGACCAAGTGGTTAGGAAGCAAACTTCTTACCACACAGTTTATGTGTATGTATGTGTGTGCAAATATATATATATATATATATATATATATATATATATATATATATATATATATATATATACACACACATACACACACACCCACACCCACACATATGTATGTATGTATGTATGTATGTATGTGTGTATGTATGTGATGGCTGTCAGCTCCTTGCAGATCTTGACCTCTTCTTGTTCATATAATTTCTCTTTCCTAGCGTGAGATCTTAAATGACATTTGTCCTGTAAAACATTTGAAGAGCTGATCACAAATCTTGCAGTAATGTCTAATTTCAGCATTGGTTCCGTTTTCTGCTTGTTCATTGTAAATGTTCAAGTGCCTCTTCAGTCCTCCACGTGACTTGCAGGTTTTTTGATAGACATGGTATTAAAACTGGTCATCTAGAATGAATTTCCAATCGTTCATATGTTCCTTGCCCTCGCGCTGGTGCGATCTCATACCAGCGTGAAATATGCATAATTTTGTCCACAAGGAACATTTAAAGAAGGAATGAGAAACACACGCAATGCTATTAATAGTAATCGGATTTTTAAGAAACTTTTCTTTCGGTTCAGCGTGCTTAACTCTATCAAGCTCAAAATCTTTAACATACCTCCAAATCATTGCTCTCCGCCCTTCTTTATCTGCCGTAAGTGATTCAAGACTAATTAAGACATTTCAGATTTGATCTTAAAGAAACTTTGCATCTTCGGTTTACTATTTTTTCTCTTTCCCACCATAAGCTCAGCATAAAGATTTGTTCGGGAATGCGCTTATCGCCCGTACGGATGCGATGGCTTGTCCATCGTAGTTGATTCTTAATAAGCATGGCTTGAATTGATGTGATTCTAGTTTCAGCAAGAACTGCAGTGTTAGGAATAACTGAGGACCAGCTTATTCTGAGTATGTGGCAAAGGCATTACTGGTGAAATCTTTCCAACATTTTTACATGAAACGTGTATATTTTCCAGATTTCAGAAGAATAGAACGGTGCAGAAACAACAAATGAGACTATCCTAGTGTTAGTTTTGACACGTCTCTGAGACCAGACTTTAGGTCACCTCACCCTGCCAGTCTCAATCCTATCAAATATTGATTACTTAATTACCAAAAATACAATCTATATCTGGAATTATTTTTCCAACTTATTATTGTAGGTTATTTATACACGAAGAGAAGAGACTCTATTTTATAGATATTTCAGCTTTACTAACTAAAGACCAAATTATAGTGGCTGGTTGGTGTATTTATATTATAGTGGCTGGTTGGTGTGTTTATATCGAGTCAAAATGTGGTCTGTCGTTGTAGCAGAAATATAAGAGCCAAGATGAGTAATAAATATTGAAGTCAGAACAGCAGTTAAATAAAGCTTAATAAAGATGTCATTACATCCCCTCCAGGAAGGGATATAGACCCCAGAGAAACCGGGAGACCAAGTCTATGTCGTTTATGGAGTAATGTGAAGTAACCAACCAACCATATTAGAAATATCTTGAATCAATTCACTGGATTTATAAATGCAACACGGCACTCAAGCAAAGTTGTATAGATAAAAAAATCCATATTGCAACCACCAGGTTCTGGCTGAGTTTGATCCCACAACGCAGAACTTTGGGAACGTGTTCTTCTACTATAACATCGGGTTGACCAATAGAAATCTAGTAGAACGGAAACTGTGAAAAGTTGTCGTCGAATATATCACTAATAATCTTCATGGTCTAATTACTAGGAAAAAGAGTCACATATGTCACAGCATTCAATTTTCAATTCAAATCATTTAATGCGAAGCTAATGAAAGCAAGTTTTTATTTCATATCGATCAAAAATGCTGAGTTAAATGAAATTACAATTTTTAAAAAAATATTGAGAATCTGTAGGTGAATATTAATTAATATTGATTTTAGAACATTTCATTCCACACGGCAATATATGTATATTTAATCAGCACGACTATAAGGTGTATCATGTATGATAGCAACACTAACTGATCACAATTGTATAAATATTCGCAAAATGGCCTCGGAATGTATATCCATTATTCATCACCCATGTACAAGGTTACAAATTCTAGGGATGAGATCGTCGCTGAGGATCTGAAATGTTATTGGGCCCCTTTCTCTGTCTTGCTTAGACAAAAAATATTCGCCCCAGTATCTGTTACTTTATATTGAACCTGAAAAGAACAGGTAAACTCGATCAAGATGTGAACGCAGAACATAAAGAGGAGTAAATAAATAGTTAAGCATTTTTCAGCTGCCATACACCGGATATGAAGTATATGTCGGATATTCTATCCACCACACCGGATATGAAGTATATGTCGGATATTCTATCCACCACACCGGATATGCGAATATGCCACCCACCATTCCGGATATGCCCTCGAAAAATTTTAATTCAATCTAAAACAATCTATAAAACTTCATGAGACAAGTACAAATTTTAAATTTTAAATATATTGTAATTGTTTTCAAGAACTTCAAAATTTGAAATAAATTTGCACGGCTTCAGGCAAAGCATCTGATAAAGATTGTCTGTTGGCCGGTTCTAATTTAATTGACATATTCATTTAATGTAATATTCGATATGAATATCGTACTTGTTTTAAAATTTTAAAACAGCAGGTAGCGCAAATTTTTTTTTTTAATCATAGCGTAGATGCTACCAAACACTCTATTTCTATATATTTTCACTGTTTAGTCAACGAGGAAGGTGACTGATTTGATCCTTAATTTTTCAAGGTTTCTGACGAAGGGAGCAAGTTAACCTCAAACTGAGAACCTAACCCGAATGATTGCAACAAAATCTACTCTGCCAGAAGCACTCAGGTACCTATAGTTAAGTGTATGTTTGTGTTTGGGTGTGGATGTGTGTGAGAGTGTGTGTGAGTCAGCGAGTCTGTGTGTATAACTGTATAACTCGTATATATATATATATATATATATATACAGTAAATCCCCCCCCCAAAAAAAACGAAGAAAAACTATAAAAAAAACAATAACGTGAGGACGTGGTAGAGGACGTGTACAAAGAATATATAAGCTTGGCGCTCAATAAAATGAAGGAGGTTGACGTTAAGAGCTGAGCTCTTCATCGGAAGGTGGAAAGGGAAGAATCCAAAGAAGGAAAAGAAATTGCCAACAGCATGTGTGTAGTTACATTACTGAAACGTCGGGAAATAGAAAGAGATAGAGAAAGTGATTTTTAGTCTCCTTCCTTTTTGATGCTCTTGGTCCAGCAGTCCACAAGCTTGCGTATTCCCTCTAAGAAGAAGGTTTTCGGTTTATGCACCGCTTCGCCCAAATCGACAACCTTGTAAACCATCTTTGAGCGGTCCAAAAATATAATAGCCGGAAGGGGCGAGATTTGGCCTGTAGGCAGGGTGTTTCAGCAATCTCAAGACCCAATTGGTTAACGGTTTCAACGGTCTGGGCGGACGTGTGTGGGACAACAAAGCTTTCTTCGACAATAGGTTTCAGCATTTGGTGCGAATTGCTGGCTTCAGTTTGTTGGCCTGCAAAACTCTGTCTCTTGCATTGTTGATCGTGCACCCCTTTTCCAGAGAAACTGGGTCACTGCTCCTTGTCCTTCTTTGGTGCACATTGCCAGTGAAACGGCCGTGCTTACACTGTAAAACCAGAAAGAAAAATGGTGTGATTAGGTTCAAACTTCGATCATGTGACCACAATAGTACCAACTATAAGCACGCATGCGCAGAAGGCAGTGTGACAATAATAAAGATATGTTATAGTGAAAGTGCGAATATTTTTTGACTTCCCCTCGTGTGTGTGTATATATATATATATATATACACACACACACATGGAAAATTTAACTATTTCTACGTAGACTGAAAAACTTTATGAAGAGCCTTAATCTATTATCGGGTTCCCATCAGAGGTATCTAGATCAATTTGACCAATCCCAGAGAAGTAACACAGACAGACAGGCAGGCAGGCAGGCAGACATCAGGACAGACAGATAGATAGATAGATAGATAGATAGATAGATAGATAGATAGATAGATAGATAGATAGATAGATAGATAGATAAGTCACAGCGTTTCAAAAGCGTTTCAAATCGTTTCAGAAGCCTTTCAAATCGATTGTATCATATATGAAATAGGTTAATTTACCCACAACGAATAAATTCCAAACATTTACAATATACAGACAATAAATAAAATGCGTAAATATTTAAATGCAGAACACATCTGCAACATATTCTAAATGGATTACCTTACCAACATATGCTTTTAATGCTGGTTTTAGCACCTTATAGATTATCGTATAGGCAGTCATGACATCTAGGATATCGTGCAATAACATTTGTTGTTGGTATAAAGCCAAATATCTTTCCAGTATTACATGGTATTGCGTTGCGTATTAGATTCCCATGACATTAGGGATATCGTGCAATATCCTTTGTTTCTGGTATATCTCCAAATATCTCTCCGATATTATATGGTATTGTGTTACGTAATAGATTTCCATTTTCAGTATGGAGTTGTCAGTGATTCTAACCAGAACCAGAGTTTAGTTACAATAGAATAGAATCTATTTGATGAAAGATCTATTTCGGCAATAAATTACACCTTACCAGGTCACTATCTAAAGAGAAGATGCTGTTGTTATGTAAATGCAAGGGACAGTAAAAATCAGAAATAATAATGTGTGAACGCATCAGAGTCGGTCAAGTCAATCAGAACCTGATGAGAGAGAGAGAGAGAGAGATAGAGAGAGAGATAGAGAGAGCGAAAGAAACACAGACAGAGAGACAAACAAACAAACAAATTGACAGAGACAGAGACA
>NC_142936.1:49268042-49295542 GCF_046866305.1 Octopus bimaculoides
AAAAAACGACAGAGGCGTTAAAAGGCATCACTTCGCAAGAGTTCCAGGACTGTTTCGAATAGTGTTAAACCCGCTTGAACTGATGCATTGCTTCAAATGGAGAATACTTTAAAGACGATAGAAGTGTAAACATGTAAAACTAAGTGACTAAAATGATACTGCAAAATTCCGGTTTCTTTTGGGTACCCCCTCGTACGTACACACACACACACACACACACATATACACACATGTATGTATGTATGTATGTATGTATGTATGTATGTATGTAGCATTTCTAACACCCTAGTCACATTTTGCGACAATTATAGTTTTACTTTTTGGCAAAACATTGCAAACTGCTGTCTATATTAATCTCCTTTATACACATTAGCGATTCGCTAAATCATCCATAGATTTCTATGATGAAAACATATATACCGATAGAGAATTAAGTCTGGAATATGCCCAAGTTGAACCAGAAATTGCCGAAATTGAGTGATCAGCATAAGGAATTCTCGAACGGTGTTTTTGGGCGATTACAATCCCTGTCAGTTTATATTTATACAATTATGTGCTTTGACTACAACATTAGAGCACTTTAGCTTTTATTTCTAGCAATGTAGTTGTTTCTAACACCCTTGTCAAATTTAAGGGCAATTATAGTTTTCCTTTTTGGTAAAACCTTGCAAACTGCTGTCTATATTAATTTCCTATACACACACACACACACACACACACACATATATATATATATATATATACGAGGGTGATGGTGAGGGCATGCTTGACACTTTGACCCATTACTTAGGGCTTATCGAGGCTAAATTCCTGATAGGCCTTTGAAAGTTTGTCCACGAGGTGCTGCATTTGTTCTTCAGAGTGCACTGTCAGAGGGATATGAAGTGGTTTGATTTGGACGTCTTGAGTTGGGAGAAGGCTGCAAATGATCGCCCACTCTGGAGGCAAATACTGCAAAAGAGAATGAAGACAGCAGAAGAATAACAGGAACTTGCTACCAAAAAAAAAGCACCCGATGGAAGGATAAATCCTAAGAGCCAGCAGAGAGCTCCTTCAAATGCAGTTGCTGTATGCGTGACTGCCACTCCCGTGTGGGTATGTACAGCCACAACAGACGCTGCACCTCCATCAGCAGCTGACACGATTTCTATGGGCGCAGATCCATGGCCCCTCGTGACCGACGGATGCCTACTATTATACACGAGGGATATTCATTAAAGATCTCCCCTGGCCCACTTCCCAAAGAATGGGATAAACGAATCTTGGCATAATTATTAGTCCTTCTCTACACAGCCATCATCAATGGTGAGACACTTCTGCCATCGCTTTATGCACCTGTGAAGACCTCGTATGCAGAAGTCGGTAGGTTGCGTCTGGAGCCAAAACTTTACTCCAGAAATAAGTTCATCATCATCCGAAGAGTGCTTTCCCCTTCAAAAAAGACTTCATGGTTGGAAAGAGATGGAAGTCACATGGTGCGAGGTAGGGAGAGTAAGGGGGATGAGGAAGGATTTCATAACTGCAGGAATGTGCATTCATCTCGGCAACATGCGCATACATACTGACCAAAAGCGGACTCCTTTGGTCAGTATGCCACGCCTCACTGCTTTGAGGACGTCCCACAATTTCTGTAGGAGAGAAGCATAATATGTCCCATTAATCGTTGTGCTTTTGCTAGAAGATCCATCATCACTACTTCGTGATGATCCCAAAAGACTGAGCATCGCCTTGCCATCTAAGGTTTGGACACGAGCCTTCTTTGGATATGGTGAGTTATCATGCTTCCATTGCTTCGACTGGAGTTTTGTCTCAGGATCATAGTGATGGACCCATGTTTCATCCTGTGTGATAAGTCTGCCGAAAAAGTTCTCGTTTTCTTGGCACATTGCCAAAAGAGCCTGGGAGCAATTGACTCGTTCTTGCTTCTGAAAAGGTGTGAGCATCCGAGGATCCATCGTGCAGCCGAACCAGTTGTCATACTTCAAACAGCTTACAGGAACACTGCAAAAAGCAAAACATAAGTTTAAGAGTAGTTTTCATGCTTTAGGAATGGTCATTTGTTGCTTGAAGACATGTGCAAATGGTCATGAATGACTTTTTCCACGGACTCTACACTTATCTTCACTTCCTGCGCTAGTTGCCGAATAGTAATACGGCTATCCGCCAAAATGACGGCTTCCACTTTATGGATGGTGTCGTTATCAATGGCGGAATGTGGTCGTCCAGCAATAGGAGCAGTTTCCACCGATGTCCAACCACATTTGAACGGACGATGCCAGTACCTGACTACGTCTTATGACGGTGCATCATCACCACAAACTTCTGTCATTTCATCAAAAATCTCTTTTTGTGCACGAGTATAAGAACGTGATCACTGATCTGCATTCAACTGCCTCCATTATAATACCTTAGTTCACTTCAGCATCCGTGATAGACAAACGTGACAATGTGACATGTAGAGCCATGTAGAGACGTATGATTATACCTGTACAAGTTCCGTTTCCTGCAATAACCCGGGTGGTGGATCAGGGGAAATATTTAATCAACACTCCTTGTGTGTGTGTGTACATATATATATATATATATATATATATATATATATATATATATATATATACACACACACACGTTAGTATCGACCAATAAAAGTGAGTACTCAGTGCCACATTGGTGGATAAATATTCATTTGTAGATTAACAAGGCAACCACTGGTTTCATGAGAAGCGATCTTCACAATTTTTAAAGCGTACTACAAGGAAGCGTTGGTACTCGTCTCCATTTTGGAAGAGAATGTGCGCGCGCATGTGAGTGAGTGAGTGAGTATGTGTGTGCGTGCGTTTGTGTGTGTGAGAGAGAGAGAGAGAGAGAGAGAGTATTTGAATTTGTATGAAGGTATGTGGATGTAAGTATCCACGACAGGCTTTCACGCGGTCTCCGCCTTGGAAATTCTTTCACAAAGCATTGGTCGGTTCAAGTCTATAGCAGGAAACATTTGCCCAAGGGGCTGAGATGCGACATTGAAGTCGAAACCACTTGGTTTGCGACTCGAAGTTTTTAACCACTTTTTAGCTATGCCTGCGACTCGTTAGTATCGAATAATTCATGCTTATATATATGTATTTGCTTACTCTTAGAATTATAGGAAGACAATTTGCTGCAAATAATTACCTCTCTTAGAACTAGTTATGATGTCACGCTCTTTCACTATGAATCATTATTCACGCACAAGCAGAATCGAAAACAAAACAAAACAAAATAGAAAAGAGAGCACATTAGGTGTATTAATATCTTACATGATGTCAACGAATTTACTGACAAGTATTAAACTAAGAAATTGTAAGTCCTGTCCTTCACAGCTTTGCTTCCTACTTTCAATCCGCAATCCTGTGTTCCCCGTTGATTAAGATGTGGCTGAAAGAGCGTTTGTTTGGCTTTTCATTCATTTCTTTCTTTTAGTTTCTTCTTTCTTTTCCTTTATATACATTTTTTTTTCTTGTTTGCTCCAGCACTCAGTTCAGAATAGGTTGTACCATGTTATAAACTGTTTCTAATAATGATATATCGATCGTTTGTCTGATATTGGAGTTTTAATTAAAGCCCCCATCGCAACTATGGGTAGCGTTCTGGTTCATTTCCTGCGTCTGACACGTTCCGTATATCTGATCTGATAGTGGCTGGGTGTTGTAGCTTAGTCACCTTTGTATTTGTGTATCTTGAAGGACAAACAACCATCTTTGCCGTATGCATAAGCGCGATATTAAATATACCAGCTTTTGTAAACAACCGAACAGTAATATATGCATGCATACGTATACATACATACATGCATACATACATACATATATACATGAGTGCATATATATATGCAGGCATATGAATATTATATATATGTGTGTGTGTATGTGTGTGTGTGTGTGTGTGTGTGTGTGTGTGTGTGTGTATTATATTACATACACATACATATATATACGTATATATTTATATATATACATATATATATATACATATTTACGCACGCATATACATACATATATATATAAATACATACATACATGCATGTATGCATACATACATACATACATACATACATACATACATACATGCATACATACATACATACATACATACATACATACACACATACATATATACATACATACATACATCGTATGGATTTCTTCATATAAATGAAATCGATGCGATGTAAATAAAACACATCTTGCTTCCGTTATGCAGTTTCTTAATTTATTCTTGATAATAAAAGTTGCTAGAAAGTGCTGAGCTGTCAAGATCTTATCGCATTGGACAAAATGTTATGTAATATTTCTTTCACTTTTACGTTCTGAGTTCAAATTCCACCGAGGCCGACTTTGCCTATTATCCTTTCGGGTCGATGAAATAAGTACCAATCGACTAGCCCCTTCACCCAAATTTCAGGCCGTCTTCCTTTAGTAGAAAAGATTGATGTTGTCACTGTTGTCGTCACCTGCGGCGGCAGCGGCTCGGCGGCAGCGGCTCGGCGGCAGCGGCTCGGTGGCGGGAAAGAGGATTAACAGCATTTCGTCTGTCTTCACGTTCTGAGTTCATATTCCGCTGAGGTCCATTTTGCCTTTCATTCTTTCTGAGATAAATAGCAGTTGAGGATTGGGGTCGATGTAATCGACTTAACCCTTTTTCCCAAAATTACTAGTCTTGTGCCAAAATTTGAAACCCTTACTATCATCATCATCATAATTTGCTGTTATTATTATTATTATTAACCACCAAGACCCTAACCCTCACTTAAATGTTGTTCTCAGCATTTTTATGTAAATTGGAGGACAGCACTAATGGAGTAGGGCTTGTACCCTTGGTACTCAGGGTAACCCTGGACTTTCAGGGTTCCTTGACTGGTCCTAATTGGAGGTTCTCCAGTATCATCCATGTTTTTATATATTATTATATACCATGTATACTTCTATCCCATTTCGCCACCTCGCCTTTTTTTCTTCGTCTTTCTTCTACACAAATAGTATACTGTCCGTGTAATGTCCAGCCATCTGATGCCCTTGTAACATATAAAAGATAACAGCAGCATCCTCATCCTCATTATTATGATTGCTGTTGTTGTTGTTGTTATTGTTATTGTTATTATTATTATTATTATTATTGTTGTTGTTGTTCAGTAGTTTTATTTTTATAACGTGCTTTCACTTCACTACCGAGCGCAGCTCTGTGCGCCTTGGGTATGCTGTGGTGCTCTTATGTTTACTGTATTGAAAGTGTTTTGCGTAGAATGTGTGCAGTACCCAGTAGTGCAATTTTCTGTATGTTATATATATTTGTAAGTCCTGGTAATTTTGTTATGTATTTGTCTGAATATTTTTTTATTATACCTAAGGCACCTACTATGATAGGAATTGTTTCTGTTTTTAGATTCCACATTCGAGTTATCTCTATTTCCAGGTCTTTGTATTTTGAAAGTTTTTCCATTTCTTTTAGAGAAACGTTGTCATCTGCTGGTATTGATACATCAATTAGAAAGCATTTTTTTTCTTCATGATCTTTGACAACTATATCTGGTCTATTTGCCTTAATTTCTCTATCTGTGTGTATTGGCATATCCCAGAGTATGGTTGCTTTCTCGTTTTCTGTGACCTTTTCTGGCGTGTGTTTATACCATCTTTTTTCTGTTGTTATTCCATAGTGTTTGCATAGCTTCCAGTGTATATAGGTCCCAGCTCTGTCGTGTCTGTGAATATATTCCTTCTTAGCCAGGACTGGGCAGCCAGAGATAATATGATTTATTGTTTCTTGTCGATCTCCACATATTCTACAGTTACTTGTTATATTTCTTTTCATTATGTGTTTTTGGTAATTTCTGGTGGGGAGGCTCTGGTCTTGTGCAGCAATTAAAAATCCTTCAGTCTCTGCTTTGAGTCCTGAGCTTCTCAGCCATTGCTGGGATTTTTCTCTGTCTATTTCTTTCGCATTTAGTTTAGCCCAGTATTTACCATGTAGGGGCTTTTCTTGCCATCGTTTTATCATGGTCCGTTGCTGTTCTAGTTTTAGTTTGGATTTCATTTGTTTTATAGCTTTTGTTGTTTCTTCTTCTTCTTCTTCGTATTTGTTAGGTAGATTGATTTCTTGTTTGTATTTGTCAGCTTCCTTAAATACTGAAAATAGTTTTTTGTTTTGCTCGTGTTTTGTGGCTATTTGTATTAGTTTCCCTTGCTTCTGGAGTAGGTATTTTTGCAGTCCTATGGTGATTATTTTATAATAGTCTTCTAGCTGTATAAGACCCCTGCCACCTTCTGTGCGTTGTATATATAGCCTTTCTATGTCAGATTTTGGGTGGTGCATCCTATATCCTGTCATTATTTTTCTTGTTTTCCTGTCTATTTTACATAGTTCGTTTAGTGTCCAGTTAAGGATGTTGTAGCTGTAGCTTATAACTGGGACAGCTAAAGTGTTGATACCCATTATCTTGTTATTAGCATTGAGCTCTGTTTTTAGTATTGATCTAACTCGTCTATAGTACTCTTTCTTTATTTTTTCTTTCATTTGTGTATGTTGTATCCTACCTAGTTCATTGACTCCTAAATACTTATATGGTTGGCTTTCGTCTAGTTCTCTTATTTCATTGGCTTTATCTAGTGTTATATTGCTACTTTTAACTAGTTTTCCTCTTTTCAGGGTTGCTTTGGCACATTTTTCTAATCCGAATTTCATTTCTATTTCCTTGGTAAAGCCGTGTACTGTCTGTAGTAGTGTTTCTAGCTCTTTGTCGTTTTTTGCATATAAATTTAGGTCATCCATATATAGAAGGTGGCTGACTGTTTTTCCATAGCATTTGTAACCGCATCCAGTTCTATTTAGCAATTCTGTTAAAGGTGTGAGTGCCAGGCAGAACAGGAGTGGAGAGAGCGTGTCTCCCTGGAATATTCCTCTTCTAATGGGGGTGGCTTTCGTTTTCACAAGTCCCTCTTTTGTTTGGAGCTGTAGCACTGTCTGCCATTTGTTCATTGAGTGCTCTATGTATTTTATGATAATTGGTGCCACCTTGTTTATGGCTAGTGTTTCCAGAATCCACGTGTGGGGAACACTGTCGAAAGCCTTTTGGTAGTCCACCCAGGCCATACTGAGGCCTTTCTTCTTTCTGCGGCTGTCTTCAGTTATGGCTTTATTGATCAATAATTGATCTTTACAGCCGTATGAGCCCTTGCAGCATCCCTTCTGCTCTTCTGGAAACAGGTTGTTATTTTCCAGGTGTTTACTCAATCTCTGCGATATTATTGCAGTAAAGGCTTTGTAGATCGTAGGGAGACAGGTTATAGGTCTATAGTTTTGTGGTTTCTCCGTTTCCGTGGATTTGGGGATTAAGATGGTTTTCCCTTTTGGGAGCCATTCAGGCATTGTCTCTGGATCTGCTATTATGTTGTTAAAGTTTTCTGCCAGCTTTTTATGCATTGCTGGCAGGTGTTTTAACCAGAAATTGGGGATCTTGTCGTGTCCAGGTGCCTTCCAGTTGCTTAGTCTTTGCAGTGTCTGGGTGACCTCTTCAGTTGTTATAGGGGCCCAGAGTTGCTCAGGTGCTAAGTTCGTTGTTTTAATGGTCCTTTTTGGGGGTTGTTGCTTCACCGACCATATTTGTTTCCAGAATTTCTCTAGTTCTTCTGCTGTTGGTGCTGAAGTAATGTCTATTTTATTTTTACCCAGTTCTTGGTAGAGTTTTTTGGGGTTGGATTTGAACTATTTGTTTTGTTCAAAGAAACGTTGGCGTTTCTCATACCGGCGGATCCTCTGTGCTTTGGCAAGGATGTCTTGCTTTAGTTTTTCTTTTGCCTCAGGTAAGTCTTTTTCTGTAATGCTGTATTTGTACAGTATTTTTGTTTTCTTCTTGTTACTTAGTAGTGTTGATTGTTTACTAATTTCGTTGAGAATCGATAAATCTTTTCTCTTTTGTTTAATTTTGTTCTGGATGTTATTTATCCACAAGGTCTGTTTGGGTGGTAGAACTCCTGTTCGGATGGGTTTGAGTGAGTATCCTGCTTCTTTTGTGGCTGCAGTGGCTGCCGCATATATTATGTCATTTAGCTCAGTGATATTGCCTGTTGTTTCTGTGGTTGTTAGTTCCGTGACGGCCAGGTTTATGCTATTTATTATTGATGTTATTTTATTGTCTATTTTGATTTTTGGGAGATATAATCTGTGGTCCATTATTATTATTATTATTATTATTATTATTATTATTATTATTATTATTATTATTATTATTATTTTTATTATTATTATTATTTATCCTCATCATCAACATCATACTCGCTCTTGACCGAGTAAGACCTATTTTCCTTTTCACCGTAAATGTCCCGATTACTGCTGAAAGTTTAACCCTTTAGGAGATTTAGGGGTTATTATTGAACATTTCTGTTGTCGATTTAGTTTCTGAGACCAAGAAACGGCATCAGAACTACCACTACCACGACAGTCAGTATCGCTTCCAGCGTTGGATAACAACATAGTTAGACCATTCAATATTTTAAAATTTGAGAAGGGGGATTAGAATGTGAAAGAAGAAGGCTGTAGTGCCAGTGTATTCTTATCTCAAGGCGCTTAAAAAACCTAGAAGCATGAACTATCACGTATAGGTGCATAGGAGTAAGAAGCAAGTGTGTTAAAGGGCCAACATGATGCATAAGTGGGAAGGTACCACAAAAAGGTCTGAAAGCAGAAGATCGTCAGTCGTAGAAGGCACAGCTGATCGAAGATTTGCCTCACAGAGTGAGGTAATCAGTCATGCAATCAATCCCATGGAAAATTAAAAGTTTACTCATCTTTTTCTTTGATGAGCAGCTATGAAGTGAAGTTGAAAGTTGTGAATGTGCCACCAGCGATAAACCCATGGCGATTGTTGGCAGCCGTCCTGCGAGGCGGAGAGGATGAAGGGAGCATCATCTAAATACGAAATAATCGATGATTAGAGGTCGTGAGGCAAACAAATGAAAATAAGCTGGAGAAAATCACCATTTTGGTCAACCTATAAAATGGCACTCATCTATTTGAGTTGGTGGAGGCAAATGGCCCAGGTACCACCCATGTGACGACAGCAACCACCTAAGGGGGTTTTTTTTGTTCAAAACAGCAAACAGAAGAAAAAAGACGAGCACTCCTGCCGCTTTCACTACAACAATGAAAATGATAGTGAAAATAGCAACAATAGTAGCCACAACAACAGAAGCAGGGACAACTGTAGCAATAGCAACAACTGCTTTAGAAATAACACTAACAGCACCACTCCCACCAATCGAACAGAACCTGGCCCCAAACACCTCTAAATTGTCTCCGAGTTTTATCATATGCCCAACAACACGCTATCGAACATATACACATACGGGAAAACAAGCCACTCTCTTCCTCCATATAATTCGGGGAACTCATGATGTGATGGAGGTGGAAATGCAAAGAGAAATTAAAAGATTTACTGCAAGCAGAAAACCAGGAGAATTGACGAAGCGGAAGTTTTACCTTTGACGAACCAGGTAACCATATCATCGCTACCGAATTCACCGCTCCAACTACAACAAACGAAGTTAAATTCGACACCTACATCAAGGAAAACACACAAACACAACAATTACAGAACAAAAAGTCAGGTTTGTTGCATGAATTGGCCATGTAGTTCCCTTTCTTTCCATTTATTTATTCTGTTGTTTGTCTTTTCTCTTTGAATTTTCTTACTTATTTCGGTCACTTTTTTGGGTATCTCTGGTTGCTGATAGTATTATTTGTTTACTCTGTACAACATAATTTTTCAGAGCTAGTATCGTAGTATTAACAGTGTTTTCTGCATTTAGTAATATTATGCCACCTTCCTTTTTTGGTAAGCAAAGTCAGTGGGTATTGCTTTTAGGGTGGAACGCGTTGTGTATTGTAAGCAGCTTTCTGGTTTTTCTATCCAAATTCCGTGGCTTGACCTTTGTCTATTTCAGAGTATCTTTATACGGGCATAGCCCATGTATTTGCGGCATTAATGATATTCCCTCCATTTAATTTTGTTTCGAGCATCTTCCTAATTCTCCTCTTTAGTGCCTATAGCAGAAAAGATTATTATTATTATTATTATTATTATTATTATTATTATTATTATTATTATTATTATTATTATCCCACCGAGGTCGACTTTACTTTTCATTCTTTCGGGGTCGATAAAATAAATACCAGTTGAACATTGGGGTCGAGGTAATCGACTTACCCAGTTCCCGGAATTGCTGGCCTTGTGCCAGAATTTGAATCGTTAGAGCGTCGGGAATATGCCTTACTGTATTTGTTCCTATTATTTATGTTCTGTGTTCAAATCCCACCGAAGTCAACTTTGTCTTTCATCTTTTCGGAGCCGATAAAATAGTGTAGCAGTCAAGTACTGGAGTCGATGGTACCGACTACCACCTCCCCTCAAAATTATTGGCCTTGCGCTTAAATCAAAAGTAGTGGTGGTGGTGATGTTGGTTTTAGTAGTAGTAGTAGTAGTAGTAGTAGTAGTAGTAGTAGTAGTAGTAGCAGCAGCAGCAGCAGCAGCGGCAGCAGTAGCAGTAGCAGTAGTAGTAGTAGTAGTAGTAGTAGTAGTAGTAGTAGTAGTAGTAGTAGTTGCGGGCAGCAGCAGTAGTTGTAGTAGTAGTAGTTTTTGTTGTTCTTGTTATTCTTGTTGCTGCTGCTGTTGTTGTTATTGTTTTCACTGCATACCCGAGCGATGGTCTGTGTATCTTAGGTGCATACGGGATTTTTCTTCTCTTTTTTTCTTTTTTGCCTTTTGCATTGTATTGGATGCATTCAAATTAGGATGAGTGCAGTGCCTGGTTGTTCTACTCTGGCTGAGTCCTACAGTTTAGGCTATATATTTGTCCTATTTGAAATGAACCGTTTTCTATGAAGGGGAGCTGGTATCTATGAAGGGAAATGGCATCTAAGAAAGCGAACGGTTATTTGTCGATATAAACTTGTATCTATGCAATTAAAAATACATGTAACATCAAGGAAACATATGTTAACTGAGAATAATAAATCCCAGTTAAATAGTCTGAGGCACCGAAACAAATTAAATACTGTCGATAGTGCTTGAAATAGGGCTACAAACTAGTGAAACGATTATTAATAAACAGTACTGAGAACCGTTAGAACAAGACGTAAATTTCCTGAGAATTTTGGCCGCGATTCGCCTCGTTTCTCTTCTGATGCAAATTCATATCATTTGCACCTTCTCATAAGGTTAAGAAAATCAGGAATGTAACTGTATCCCTCTATTCTCATCCATCAAATGTTAGGAAGAGAAAATTCATCAGTGTTTTCATTCCTTGCTACTAACTATGTTATATCACCAGAGTTGAGTGATTAGGTCAATGAGAGGTTACAATGTTTTAGTTTCGATCCAACTTCTTTGCACTTTGAGTGAGTGTTCTCACACATATCTTAGAGTCAACTCTTGACATGTGAAGAAAACTGAGAAAACTCGTCTATATGATTTACCTACTTTTTTGAAATCAAGCTATATCGCATCCATTAATACGCTGAGTCTGCTTCGAGGTAATATTAAGTGTAAAAGTGTTCGTGGAGTACTCAGCCACTTATAAGTCTACTTGAAAATTATGTCGAGTATTCAAGCGCCTATGGAATAGCCATTCGTCCAGTAATTCGAGAGTTTATAAATTCAGCCGCTAGTATTATTTCATTCTTTAATGCTTTTGTTCTTTTACTTGTTTCACTTATTGGACTACGGCTATAGTGGGGCATCCTTGAAAAAGCTCAGTCAATCAAATTAATCCCAATGCTTATTCGAAAGTTTAGTACTTATTCTATCGATCCTTAACCCTAACCTTAACCTCTCTCTCTCTCTCTCTCTCTCTCTCTCTCTCTCTCTCTCTCTCTCTCTCTCTCTCTCTCTCTCGAATAAGTACCAGGCTTTGAAAACTGTACTACTTATTCGATATGCTCGAATAAACACTTCAAGGCGATGCCCCAGCATGGTTGCAGTCTAATGGCTGAAAGAAGCAAAACAAATTTTATGGGGGGGGGGGGTAAATAAAATGAGACTACAAAGCCAAGGGTGTGTGGAAATTTCAGGACATTTTAACGAGCACGTTAGTCTTACAGCTGTTGCAGAGATATTAGGGATATCCCCTCATCACAGACGGTGTGAGATGGTTAAATAGAAGGATGAGAGAATATCCCTAATACCTCAGCAACAGCTGTAAGACTAGCAATGTTAAATCTCTGAACGAGGTATAAACAGCAGCTGCACAACAACGTGAAATATATTTGCCACTTAAATATGGACAAACCCTAAGGGTGAATGATACTGTAGCATTTAGCCCCTGGAGAACATCTCCTCCAAGGATGACTTCCCTTTGCAAATACCGACAGGGCACAGAAAGTGTGTCAATAGCCAGCTGGAGATGGTCTCCTGGGGCTAAACGCTACAGTAGCATTCACCCTTAGGGTTTAGCCGCATTTAAGTGACAAATATACTTCAAGCTGTAAGACTAACTTTCTCGTTATAAATGTCCTGAAAATTCCGCGCACCCTTGGCATTGTTGTCTCATTTTATTTAACATATACATGCTCATACAAGACCAGCATTAAACTCCTCACTTGCATTATTATCGAACCGAGAGTGTAACTACAGTCCTTCTATAGCACTTACATAGCCTTACCTGCCACCTTGGGTCTTCTGAGTACCAATACCTCTCATATATATATATATATATATATATATCCTTTAAGTTCGTTTACGGGAAACGTTTTGAATATGCATATTCTATTATGCCGGCTACAGCCTGAAGGTACCAAATGGCAATACCAGTTTTTATGGGTCGCACCGAACTGTGCCAATAATAATAATAATAATAATCCATAGATATAATCTATAAATATTTCAATGCATCGATACGCGCGTTTCCACAAATCACGTTTCTTAAGACCATAGTCCATATTCCTGAGATGATTACAGTACAGCCCGTAGTATCCATGGACATGCTCATAAATACGTCAGGCTTCCACACAGTTTCTGTCTACCAAAAAAAGAAAATTCATGTTATTACACCGATAATCCGGATAATCCAATATTTGCAAGCGTATCGGTGATAGAGCATGAATAAGCAGAACATGACAAGAGAACAAATTGTGGAATTATATTAGTAAATCATACCATAATTTAATCTTTTGTCATGTAATAATTATCTATACACACACACACACTCCCACACACACACCTACATACATGCATACATACATACATACATACATACACATATGCAGGATACGACGAAGGAAAATGCTCAGGGACATCTGCTGCATTAAAAAACATGTAGTGAAGTGGACACTACATAAGTTATGTAATGATCTTATATGTATGCGTGTATAGTTACGTATGCACACGCACACAGACACACATACAGACACATTTACACACACATTCACAAACACACACACAAACACACACACACACACACACACACACACACACACACACACACACACACACACACACACACCACACTCGCACTACAAGTTACACAAACCAAATACCTTCAGACAAAACATTTGTGGTATTATATTGAAATCAATGTTTGCGTTGAGTAAACCAGACTTTCACTGCGGTGCTGGTTGTGGTGAAAGAAGAAGAAGAAGAAGAAGAAGAAGAAGAAGAAGAAGAAGAAGAAGAAGAAGAAGAAGAAGAAGAAGAAGAAGAAGATAGTGGTAGATGTGGTGATGGTGGATGACGAGGAGGGGAAGTGGAGAGGAAGATGATGGTGGGGGAAGTGGGCAAGGTTGATTGTCGTGGTGTAGGTGGAAGATGATGGTGGTAGTTGCTGTGGTGATGGTTGTGGTGGTGATAGTGGTGGTAACAGTGGAGTAGTGTTCTGGTGATGGTGGTTACTGGTGTAGCGGCCGTTTTGTTGTGGTGATTGGGCCGATGGTTACGTTAGTGGTGATGACGGCAGCAGTTGTGCTGCTACTGGTAACGACGGTGGCAGCGGTAGTGGTGGTAGTGGTAGTAATAGTAGTAATGGTAGTGGAGGTGGTGGTACTGCTTCTGATAGTGCGGGTGACAATGGTGAGCGTGGTAGTGTTGGTGGTAGTGCTGGTGATGGTGATGCTGCTGCTGTTACTGGCAATGACGATTGTAGTATAGGTAGTAGCAATTGTGGTGGTGGTGTTGTTGGTGGTGGTGTTGTTGTTGTTGTTGTTGGTGGTGGTGGTGGTGGTGTGGGTGGTGGTGGTGGTGTTGGTGTGGGTGGTGGTGTTGGTGGTGGTGTTGTTGTTGTTGGTGGTGGTGGTGTTGGTGGTGGTGTTGTTGTTGTTGTCGTTGTTGGTGGTGGTGGTGGTGGTGGTGGCGGCGGCGGCGGCGGCGGCGGCGGTGGTGGTGGACGGAGGACTGATGGTGATGGTGGTGACGGTGACGGTGGCGGCGGTAGCAGTGATGGTTTCGGTGATGGCGACGTTGATTCGGAAAACGTATATATATATTGATGGAGGTAAGAAAAAGAAGTGCTAAGGAAACAATAGATAATCCTGTATTATACTAAAGTGTTGGTGAGGATTATGATAATGATGGTAATGTTGTTGTTGCTTTGCCACATGCCAGCTGTGACCATTCTGTGTTTGTTTTATAAGCAGAGAACCCAGAGCTATAACATAATCTATTCACTGTTATATCTTCTAAGATGGAAAGTTAAGGCATGATTGGAGGCAGAATTCTGCTGCTAAAGTCTGTCAAGTCAATTGGCCAAATTACAAGCTCTCTCGTCGGTTCGTCCTTCAGATAATCGCACGACATACATTCATACTTAACATCTGTCGAGAAGTGACCAACGTCACAAATATTACTCTCTCTTTCTCTCTCGTCTACCTCCTCCTATTCCTCAGACTAATTAATTAGAAAGAAGATGATAAACTTAAGTATGTCAGAGTGTCAGTATGTCAGTCATTTAATATTTGATTGGCATACGGTTTTGTTTCTGCTCTTTTATATTTGTTTTGTTGTTGTTTTTTTTTTCTGGGTTGGGGAGAATATCGTATATTTTCCCGTCGAACATTTTTTTTTTTTTTCAGCATTTATAGAATTAAATTGACAATGCTTTCAGTATCTATCGAAAGAAGTAGAAATAATATATTGCTAACATTTTATCGTGTTCGCAATAGGCGTAGGAGTGGCTATGTGGTAAGTAGCTTGCTTATGAACCACATGGTTCCTGGTTCAGTCCCACTGCGTGGCACCTTGTGTAAGAGTCTTCTACTATAGCCTCGGGCCGACCAAAGCCTTGTGAGTGGAGTTAGTAGACGGAAACTGAAAGAAGCCCGTCGTATATATGTATATATATATATATATATATATATATATATACATATATATATTTGTTTGTGTGTCTGTGTTTGTCCCACCACCATCGCTTGATAACCAATGCTGGTGTGTTTACGTCCCCGTAACTTAGGGGTTCGGCAAAAAGAGACCGATAGAATAAGTACTAGGCTAACAAAGAATAAGTCCTGGGGTCGATTTGCTCGACTAGAGGCGGTGCTCCAGCATGACCGCGATCAAATGACTGAAACAAGTAAAAGAGTAAAAGAGAGAGTCTAAGCTGGTGCACAGGCGCTTCCGTGTGCACGCGCACACATGTGTGCGTGTGTGTGTGTTGTGCGTGTGTGCGTGTGCTGTTCGTGTGTGTGTGTCTGTGTATGTGTGTGTGTTTGTGTGTAGGCTAATTGAAGCAGACAGGAAAAATAGAACTCAAAACAGGAGTATTGTCATTAATATTTTAACCAACGCACGAAACTCTCGGTCCTTGAGTTACTCTGTTGGTTCTGCTAGATATATATATATATATATATATATATATATATATATATCTTTTATCTTTTACCTGTTCCAGTCAGTAGACTGCAGCCACTCTGGGGCACCGCCTTGAATTTTTATTCGGATGAATTGACCCCAGTACTTATTTTTTAAGCCTGTTACTTATTCTATCAGTCTTTTAAGCACACTGCTAGTAGACACACCAACACCGGTTGTCAAGTGGTGATGGGTGGGGGGACAAACACTTACACATAGATATATATACATATATATATACGATAGGCTTCTTTCAGTTTCTGTCTACCAAATAGCCTGAAACTATTGCAGAAGACACTTCCCCAAGATACCATGCAGTGGGACTGAACCTAGAGCCACGTGGTTGGGAAGCAAGATTCTTACCAGACAGACACTCCTGCGCATATATATTCTTTTATTCTTTTACTTGTTTCAGTCATTTGACTTGGACCATGCCTTTAGTCGAACAAATCGATCCCAGGACTTAATTTTCAAGCCTAGTACTTATACTATCAGTCACTTTTGCCGAACCACTAAGTTATGTGAGGAATTATGTACAATATTTACATTATTTACATTCGACGGATATTTGTCCTCATCTTGTTTGTTGTTAACACAACGTTGCGGCTGATATACTCTCCAGCCTTCCTCGGGTGTCTTGAGGAAATTTCGAACCTGGGTTCTCATTCCTAAGGTATTTTTCGATGTTGTCGTTGTTGTTGTTGTTATTATTATTATTATTATTATTATTATTATTATTATTATTATTATTATTATTATTATTATTATTATTATCAGGTCAGTGCCCACGGACATATGGCGTAGTAGTTAAGAGCGCGGGCTACTAACCCAAAGATTCTGTGTTCGATTCCAAGCAGTGACCTGAATAATAATAATAATAATAATAATAATAATATCGAAAAATACCATAGGAATGAGAACCCAGGTTCGAAATTTCCCCAAGACACTTGATCGATGCTGGGTAGTATATCAGCCGAAACGTTGTGCTAACAACAAACAAGATGAGGACAAATATCCGTCAAATGTGAATAATGTAAATAACGTACAAAATATTTTAAAAATTTTTTAATACAATTCCGAATAATATTTAATCATAAAAATTACTACAGGGTTTTTAAAATATGGAATGGTTATGGGGACCCAGTACAGTAAATAGAAATTGAAGGGGTCTACTAAAAGATTTTTTTTAAATATTGAAAAGTTATTTCTTTATACTCATTTAATTTGCTTTTCATTACGCAAATTAATACTGGCTAAAAGTATTTTGAAGTTCGTTCACTTTATTTATGTAAGATATTTTGCCTGTAAGATCAAACAAGTAAATATATGCTCATCTCCGAGAGCGATGGAGAACCTTCCAAATATCTAGAATGTAAAACAATATTTGTTTGTAGACTTTATACTGGTATTTAACCGTTTCTCAATAGTCACCTCTAATCTAACGAATATAAGGCTGGCAGTTCATGTATGCTTGATTAAACAGTATCCCCGGGAACTTGTTTTAAAGTGTTGTTGTTTCTTGTTGTTATTTTTTGCTTAGACCCCGGTCTACTCTGACCGACTAAACCTGTGGTCAAAGATGTTCAGGCCGAAGCCAATTCGCGTTCTTGGAGTTATCTACGATTGCATTATCTAATGTGTCTTTTTGTTGTTTAATTTGAAAGAGGAGATTCCGTTATTTTATTAGAACTTGCTGGCTAGTTCAGTTGTATAAGCAACTGAACTAGCTGGCTAGTACAGATGTATATACAACTGATAAAATCTTCAGATTACAATACATTAACATCGACAAACATGCATGTATAATAGAAACGTATAAAGAGAATAGTAATATCCCTACATCAGAGATGATATAAGAGAGCTAACTGGAGGGAAATGGTAGAGTTCAATATAAGGAGTTAATTTGGAAAAGGATGGATATGGTAAGTATAAAGGGAAATAAGAGAACAAAAATAAAAGTAAAAATATATGTAAGATGTTGCAATTGCAAAACATGAACGCCTATTGGAATCTACATACCATGGGCAAGAAGCATTTCTACCCATTCTGCACAGCACTTTCCTTAGGTAATGGAACTGCAACTGTAACATCCTACACATATTTACTTTTATTTGTACTCTCTTATTTCCCTTTATACTTCTTATATCCATCCTTTTCCAAAATAACTCCTCGTATTGAACTCTACTATTTCCCTCTAGTTAACTCTTTCATATCGTCTCTGATGAAGGGATATCCCTAATATCCCAGAAACAGCTGTAAGTCTATAAATGTCCTATAAATTCCACACAGCCTTAGTTTTGTTGTCTCATTTTATTTACCATATACATGCTCACACAAGACCCGCATTAGACTTCTCACTCCTATTATTATCGAACTGTGAGTCTAACTACGGTTCTCCCGTACTTACATAGCCTTACCCGCCATCTTGGGTCTTCTGGATATCAATAGCTCTCATGTCTGTGTGTGTGTGTGAGTGTGAGTGTGTGTGTGTGTGTGTGTGTGTGTGTGTGTGTGTGTGTGTGTGTGTGTGTGTGTGTGTGTATGTATGTATGTATGTATGTATGTATACACTCAATTCTCTTTTTGCACGGGGTTAGGTTACGGAGACTACCGTGCAAAATAAAACCGTAAAAATATATACAGTGTACATATAAAGATTAGAGATAGGTTGCATCCAAATATATTTAATAAAAAATGGTAATTTTCATATACAAATAAATTGAACTTTTTATGCATATATATATATATATATATTATATATATATATATATATATATATATATATATATATATATATATATATATATATATATATATATATATATATATATATATATATATATATATATATCACATTATCATTCAGTCATTCAGTGTCACTACTAGACTGTAAACAACGTGTTCGCTTTCTGTTGTTTTTCGGTGGTGCAAAATCACTCTCGTCACTGGAAATATTTAATGGCGATATATCTTCATGTGTATCTTGAATAAAATTAACATCTTGTGTTTCTTTTGTCTCGCTGGTTTTGAATACGAATTCGGTTATCAGACGCTGTGATTTTATTTTTTTAGTTCTTTATATGATTCTTCATAATGTGCCATAATCATTTTCAAATCACGTAGGAATTGTACAGCTCGTTCAACATTGTTATCATTTGTAAGAAAATTTCCAAGTCCATTGGCTATTTGGAAGCCTTCTAGAATTGTACTTGCAGATAGTGGAACCACTTCTTCATCATCACTACTATAAACTAACGTAGAATCATATACATTCTCTGAAATATTCTCTATAATTTGTTCTTCATTAGGAGCTTCGTGAATTGTTAATCCTGCAATATCTTCAAATGTTAATTCGTCAAAACCTTCTCTGCCAATCTGATGTGACAAAGTGATGATATCAGAATGTAATTCGTTCGTATTTATATTAGATACGAGATTTTAGGCTTCACACATTCTGGCCAAAGTGATCTCCAGCATGCATTTAGGGTGGATGGCTTTAATCTGGATAAACACAATTGATTATAGTAAATTTTTCCATGCTTGAATGATTGAAAGTGAATCCTTTTTCTAGTTCATCTATAATATATTCAAATGTTCACTGGATATAATATGATTTGAATGTTGAAATTATACCTTGATCAAGCAGTTGAATCAGCGATATTGTATTAGGTGGCAAGAATACGACTTTTACATTCGGGTGTTCCAAATCTGGATGACAGGGTGAATTGTCTATAAGTAAAAAGACTTTAAACTCAAGACCTTTATCTTCCGTATAACTTCTTACTTCCGGAACGAAGCAGATGTTAAACCATTCAGTAAATATTTCTGCCGTCATCCATGATTTTTTATTAGCTCTCCAATGAACTGGTAATTTACTTAAGTCTACGCCTTTCATTGCACGCGGTTATGACGACGAGGGTTCCAACTGATCCGATCAACGGAACAGCCTGTTCGTGAAATTAACGCGCAAGTGGCTGAGCACTCCACAGACACGTGTGCCCTTAGCGTAGTTCTCAGAGAGATTCAGCGTGACACAGATTGTGACAAGCCGGCCCTTTGAAATACTGGCACAACCCATTTTTGCCAGCTGAGTGAAATGGAGCAAGGTGAAATAAAGTGTACTGCTCAAGAACACAGCGCGTCGCCGGGAATTGAACTCACTACCATATGATCGTGAGCCGAATACCCTAACCATTAGGCCACGCGCCTATATATATATATAGTGTGTGTGTGTGTGTGTTTGTGTGTGTGTGTAGGTGTGTGTCTGTAGGTATATATATAGTGTGTGTACGTTTGTGTGTGTGTATGTGTGTGTTAATAACAGCTTGACTCAACTTCATATGACTCTAAAATTCGTGGGCTCGTGGGACGGACTCATTTCATCAGATATGGGAAGAAGAGTCTCTCTAGCTTCACACCAAAAAAACATTACTTCATATAAACTTAAAATCAAACTGCTGGGAAAAAGTAAATGTATAATAATTTTAAGCAAGTAAGTTGAGTGCCACTTTCTCTCGTTTGACCACTCACTCATATCTGCATGTGGGTGGGTGTATGTAGATGTGTGTACGTATTTAATACACATATAATATGGAGTTATAGATACAACATCCTCATGTATGCATTCAAAAATACTCAGTTATTGATGTATTTCATTAAGTTACATTGAATATAACTTAGAATGAGTTAAATGTCAGAACCCCAAATGGTTATTTAATATATTAACTATTATATCTACATATTCCACATAGAAACAGCAACTGTTTTCCAATTTGCCATTCTTTAGTATGTATGTATGTATGTATGTATGTATGTATGTATGTATGTATGTATATATATATATATATATATATATATATATATATATATATATATATATATATATATATATATATATATATTATCATGACATATCTGAGAACAAGAAATCAATACGTCATTATGTTTATTATACCTTATATTTTGCTTACTATGACAATAATATATGTAGATATACGTGTGTGCGAGTGTATATATATACATATATATATACATACACACACGCACATATGCACACATACATATACATACACACATACAAACGGTTATATATATATATATATATATATATATATATATATATATATATATATATATACAGTCATACAATCATACAAGCATACACAACTGATATATATATATATATACATATTTCGTCTTAGTAAGCAAAATATGCTAAATAATATGACTTATTGATTTACATAATATATATATGTGTGTGTGTATAAATATATACACACACGGACACACACAAACACACATAAACACACGCATATACATACATATATATATATACATACATACACACATACATACATACGTACGTACATACATACATACATACATACATGCATACATACATACATACATACATACATACATGCATACATACGTTCATACATGCAAACATACATACAAGTTAAATCGTCACACATAATCGAGATCTCATTATCATCGAATCTTCGATTTCTTATAACATAGCATTAATTTTAAAATATAATTTCTAATTTGACACCTTATCATACAAATTCTTCATTTTTCCCAAAATCAATTCAAGAATTAATAGCTTTGCAGCAAGTCTCTCTGACTTTCGTTCTCTCTCCAACTCTCGTCTTGCTTTACTCTGTCTATCGTTTATTTTCGCCTTAACTGTCATTCTCTTTCTACCTTACTCTTCCTCTCCGTCTCTTTCTTTTTCCGTCTATCTCTTCCTCTTTCACTCTTACTCTCCGCGTCTCATTTTCTTTATAATTTTCAATTATTCTTTCCTTCCTTTTCTTAGACTTTTCTTTCAAATTCTAATCCGCCACAAGGGATAAAAATATTAAAGGATTTACATCATAATGTTAAGGTCATGGATAAATATTCAAAAATGCATTCCGAATAACAGAGAAGTGTAAATAAGCGTGTAACTTTATAAAATATTATAAGTTATGGTAAACGGACTACGGGTATCCAGAGGACTACCAAAGAATATTCTGGACGAAGGTTATGATATAAAAGCAATAAAAACCAAACACACTCACAAATATGGAAAACATTATACACATTTAGATCTAAACAAAGTATTGCTGCTAATCTCAAATACCTGTTGCCTTAGTATTATCGTCACTATACTGTGCCCTCCAAGAAATCCAATAATGTGACAGTGTCCTTCTATTCAAATATTGATATATACGACTTTGCATAGGGTAAAACCGGACATACAAACGCATACACACGTACATATATATTTATTACTTCTAAAGAAGAAAGAGCAACAAATTTATGTTCTTATATGCCTTTACATAATTATATATATATATATATATATCCTGTACGTATTCGTGATCTTGCGAATAATTCTCTTACGTTTGTTTCTAGTCAAGAGCAACGAACGTGTTCAATTACCGCTGGTCGGTAGCCATCTTACAAATCACTAGAATGAAAGATCACTTGACTTTTCTTTATGGTCCAACTCCTCCATAAAATTTCTCTCTGTACAGAGGTTTTTACACATGTCCAAATAAAATTCACAATTTCTATAACAATTTATACTTCTGAACTGAAAAAGCTTAGTAAATGCTTACATGGGTGATATTGTGAATAAAAGACACTCAAGACAGAATCAAGGGTTCAGCTAAGTCAAGTTTTTGACTTATCGTAGTTGCGTCTGTTTCGTTAAATTTATTCAGTGGTATGGCATAAACATTAATAATTTTAATAAGACTTTGTCATTTGCATTTTTACGCCAGCATATTTGGCGATTTCCTTTTACGTTTATGAAGTCCAAGAATATTTTTACAACATAGCGTATAAATATAACTATTTGAAGGATATCTTGTAGAGTAATTCAACGTTAAACTGAATGTAGCACTGCTTTGCAAATCACTTTGCAGAGAACACGTGACTGTAGCACTAATTTCAGAAATGCATCTAACGGTAGCAGTTGCGGGAGATAGAAAGTGTTATTGCTCCTCGAAGGTTTGAGTTTTCTGGAGCAAGAATTGCAATAACAGCACTAATATTCTCTATGACTGTAAGGAAGGTTACTGTAAGCAATATTCAAAGTTATAACAAAGCTAGCTTCTGTAGTAAAAGCACTTTGCTTACAATGAGAGAACAAGCTATTTTGCTTGGTGACGAAATTAGATTTTAGCAGTTCATCTTATTTATTTGCAGTTCTGATACAGAGAGAAATTCGGATGTGATTTTTTTTTTTTTACAGTTGTCATGTTGACATTTTAAATTGCTGGCTTTAAACTGGCTAATGATTGCATGTCAGCCATGCTACCACTGCCATTTCACCGTTAACAATAAACTCAGATCTGTTCTCCTTATGTTTGTTGAAAACCCAAGTTTCTTGTTCGTATTTCCGTTTAATACTCTTCTCTCATTTTAAACAGATCCTTTATCAGTTTAACTTTTGCATCTGAAAACTTAGGCAATCTTCAAATCGAAAAAAATCATTCTTGCTTAAATTTCGATTGCCATAAAAATATTTGTTTTCGGAAACATTTCCGAATGAATGTTCTAATTAGTTGTAATCCATCATGCCAGCATGCGAGGAAAATAGAAGAGCATTAATCTAAACATAGGAATAAAGATCGTATCATATCTGCCGTATCATAAGTATGGATCGCATTCAGCGAGTTAAAATCATTGTTTGGACTCATAAAGCATAAAGATGTTGAAAATGATAACATGAACCGCTCGTACATTAATTCCTGTTAACTTTTGTTCACGTCCTTTCGGTAACATGCCGTACATACAATCAATTCTCTTTCGATTAGTTACCTGTACCCTCCCTGTTCAAACTTACGATATCTGCCTGTGACTTCGAATAATCCAACAAGCAGAAACGACAACATAGAAAACAAAAGATTAATGGTTAATCTGTCAATCTTATGATTTCTAGAGTATAGTCCTTTAAGGAAAAATGACAGTGAAGCCTATTATTAACTCGGAATCAGTACGCAACAGATTTGATAACCGTATACTGTTCACCAGCTACAGCTTGTGTGTGTGTGTGTGTGTGTGTGTGTGTGTGTGTGTGTGTGTGTGTGTGTGTGTGTGTATGTGTGTGTGTGTGTGTGTGTGTGTGCCATGCCTTGTTGACAGTGACTTCAAACTTTCGGTTAGCTAAGCCACTGTTGGACTGCGATGCATTAGAATTAGTCTTGCCTTTATATAATCTCTCTTGAGTTAAAATCTTCTTCGGGTGTGTGAGTTTGAGTAGGGTGATAATTAGGTTTTGTGGTTGGTAGTTATGGAGAGGTGGGTTGGAAATGTATTAATTGGTTAAATCTGAAGTCATGTTACTGTTTAGAATTTACTCATACATGTATAAATTTGTAAACAATCCTGTAGGAGTTTCACTTTTGTTATGTAGGTACAAGGTGTGACAGTTGTCTATATATGGACGACAGTCTACTCCTACAGAGAAAATACAACCCACAAAAATCTGATAAATTAGGAAAAATCTAAATCATTTCTTCAAAAGCTTCGGTTTCTCAATCACAGCAGAAACACAACTAAAATCAGTCAAATTCCTAGGTTGACCTGGAATCAAGTATCAGTAAACCATACAAGAAAGATAACGAAAATGTTCAATATATACATAAACAATCCAGCCACCCGAAGAGTATTATAAAAAACAAAAAAACATATCTCTCAGACTTTCCTCTTTATCTTCAAATGAAAAAGTGCTAAACGAAGCAGTAACTCCATATAACGGAGCTCTCACTAATAGCGGTTACTTGGAAAAAGTGCAATATATAAGAATCAATCCTCCCACAATAAATAAAATACTTAAGAACAGAAAAAGAAAACAATATCAGATATAATCCCCTCTTTAACACACAGCTCTTCACACCAATAACTAAATTATTTTTCAAAATACCGCAGAAACACTTCCACTTCAAACACAAGTATTACAAGCTAATGAACAAACACGGCGTTAAATTGTCATACTCTAGAACTGACAACTTTGAAAAACGTGTAGCCAACTACAACTTGTCTAAAACTTTCTAAAATTGAAGACCTAAACCATACACCCGCAATAACAATTGTTGCACACATTCATCCGACCCAATAGAATGAAACTGTCTCTCGAACAATATTGTATATTTTGCAACGGTAACCACAAACATGACATCAGCTTCTATATCTACATACATAGGATCAACAGCAATCCAGTTCAAAACATGATACAACCAAAACACGTACATGTGTTTTGCCGCCAAGAAAAACTGATGCGTCACTGTTCGAATATATATAGCAATTAAAATTTTAAAAAACACTCCGCTTATCATCAAGTGGAAAATACTCTCACGAGCACATCCCTACCAAAGTAATAACAAACCCTGCCGACTTTGTACAAATGAATCCCACCCCATTCTAATATTCATGAACAAAATCCTGAACCGAAACTCCGAACTAATCTCTTCATGCAAGCACAAAATCTTAAAAACGCTAAAACACTTTAAACCAATAATCTTTTTACTAACGGCTAGACTTGTTGCTATCACATCAATTCCACCCCACCCCCCATCTACATACACCATAAGTCATCCCCATAATATAAAATATAGAAATCGCTCTTACAACTTTACACTTTCACATAAAGCAAATACTCAAGAACTTATCTAAAAGTCTCCAACCAAAATCCTCACAAAAGATTTTCTAATATAACTACACAAACCTACAAACACAAACATAAAATGTGTATTTGTATGCAAGCAAACTGAAAGAAACTTTTCCCTTATCTTTTTTTAAATTAAATTATATTACACTTTGTTCACATTTGTTAAATGGTACATGAATATATATACACACCTTCTAATAGATTTTCTAATATAATACACACCTACATACACAAATGTATACTTTTATGCAAGCAAACTGAAGGAACTCTTGTCATACCTTCTCTTGTATTCTCTCTGGATAAATTGCAGCATTCGCTTAAAATATCAAATATATATATATCAAATTCACTTAAAATATCCTACACTGCCTCACCAGTTTGACCACACGTTCGGCTGATTAGTGAAGATAAGGCGGCGAGCTGGCAGAAAGGTTAGCACGCCGGGCGAAATGATTAGTGGTATTTCATGTGTCTTTACGTTCTGAGTTCAAATTCCGCCGAAGTTGACTTTGCTTTCATCCTTTCCGGGTCGATAAATTAAGTACCAGTTGCGTATTGGGGTCGATCTAATCGACTAGCTCCTTCCACAAAAATTTCGGGCCTACATGCTTAATGTAGTTCTCAATACTTGTTCCTGTTTCAAGGCTTCTGCTTTAGTTTTTTTCTTTTTTTCCACAACCATCTTTTACCTGGGTCTGTGTCCTGTCATATCTCTGTAAAGAACTGACCGTGTATCTTCTTGTCCTTCCAGTTGTTTTCCCTCTTCATTTCTGCCTTTGTTTTGTAATTTATTTTGTTCTGACTATTTCCGTATGTAATAGACATACTTTCCTTACTTGTACAAGTATTCCTTCCTTTGCATCTTTTATATACCAAACAATATTGTTTTCCTCTGTCTTAATACTATCCTAACAACTTATCAATCCTCGACCTCCTTTCTTTCTTCCAAGGTATAACTTATCAATATCACTTTCCTTTTGCAACGCATCGTATATTGCCAGTAGTTTCCTTGTTCCTTTTTATATCCTAGGATTTTAGTTCTTCTGTTCGATATCGTATTACTCCTACTCCATACCTCAAGTGAGTAATTGTCCATGAATTTATTGCTTGAAACATTTTTATTATTATTGAATGAGAGAGCAGCGCATGCTACCAAAGTGACACTGAGGTACAAATATACGAAGCCCAGTGTGCCCATCATGACAACTCATCTGATAAGGGTACACTAGGCACAACAATATATGTGCGACATGGTGACCTTATATCACGATAAACAGCGCATGACCTTGCATGTGGGCCCAGTTAGAATTTTCTTTAGGTTGAGTAGCCCATCCCGCTCAAAAGATCCCTGAATGAGGGTTGTTTAAGGATGATAAACGAAACACCCATGTTACCAGAGGTGAATTATTCAAACCTCAAAGAATTTCTCTCAACACGTGGCTATGGTGCTTCCCCCACTACTCCTGCTCGTGATTAGAGATGCACATATCGTCAGCTACTAAGAGACGTACTCAACTGGTTATGGTCAAGCATTGAGTAGAATATTTGCTGTAGCCCATCTTTTTATACCAAGACAAAACAATGTACATGGTAACGCTTCCAATCAGTTAAGATTAGAAGCAATGAGAGCCAGTGCCTGATACTGTATCAGGGCACTATTATTATTATTATTATTATCATTATTATTATTATTATTATTACTGAGTCAGTGATCTGGCAGAATCGTTACCGCGCTGGGCAAAATGAAAATTTTTACATTTTCGGTTCAAATCCCGCCGAGGTCGACTTTGCCTTTCATCTTTTGGGGGGTCGAAAAATAAGTACCAGTTGAGCACTGAGGTCGATTTAATCGACTTAAACCCTCCCATAAATTGCTGGCTTTGTGCCAAAATTTGAAACATTTATGATTATTATTATTATTATTATTATTATTATTATTATTATTATTATTATTACCACTATCATGTTGACATT
>NC_142936.1:49298042-49300542 GCF_046866305.1 Octopus bimaculoides
GTATTTAGATATACTTTGCAAGTGGTGAGGCTGTTCCGGGTGGTAACGAGAGTCGGGCTATTGCACTGCTCTAGGAGAGTCCTTAAAGTTTTTTGTAGGCTCCATGTAGCTTATTGATGTATTCCTGGTGGAGACATCAGCGTTGTTTACGGTGCTTTTCTCAAAACATTTTCCTTTTAGAATCAAAGTTCTGTGTTTCGACAAACGCTTGTCAACTCTATGTTCGAAAGTTTTGTTGCTGTATAATCGATGCTGTATAATGTGGTTGGAAAAGTACTTGCCTGCATTCTGTTAGAACGTTTTTAAATACCTTCATAGTTCCAAATATGGTGTCTGAGTCTCAATATGGTTTTCACTCCTCCAACGACATAGTTGATTGTATCTTTACTATCAGACGATTTCCAGAAAAGTGCACTGAACAGAATCTTGCCTTATAGCAAAGCATTCGATATTGTTAATCGAAATGCTTTGTTTCAAATTCTAAGGAAGATAGATTGTCCAGAAAAATTTGCAAATATGATCAGGGTTTTGCATCAAGATATGAAAGCTAGAGTTAACTTTGGCGGTAGGCTCTCTGAATCTTTTGCCGGGGAAAATGGGGTAAAGCAGGGAGACCTTACTGCACCCACCCTCTTTGCGATATACTTTGCTGTTGTGCTATCACACGCTTTTCAAAACTCCGAGGAGAGTATTTACATAAAATATCGAACAAAGGAGAATGTTTTTAATTTGACCAGACTGAAATTCAAAGCGAAGGTTTTTACTTCATTCATTAGGGAACTCTTATACGCTAACGATTGCGATCTAGTTAGTCATTTTGAAACAGGTCTATAGTCTCTTGTATCTGCATTTGACTCAGCTTGTGATGATCTTGGCTTGACCATCAACTTAAAAATAACAGTTGTAATGTATCAACCTGCAAGACATGCTGTTTACAACCCCACTAAAATTTTTGTTAAGGGTAAATTACTTGAGGTTGTTGATTCTTTCATCTACCTTGGAAGCTCGGTACAAAATAATGGAATCTGGACACAGAAATACATCTGAGAATTCAAAGAGCAGCACAAGCGTTTGGTGGTTTAGAGTCACGCGTTTGGCACCAACGACATATAAATAACAACACAAATTGGCTCTTTACGAATCGTTTGTTTTACCATCCCTGTTGTATTCTTCTGAAACATGGACATGTTATGAAAAGCATTTCAAATTGTTAGAACAATTCCACTAAAAATGCCTTCATCGCATTTTAAACATTAAATGGATTTCTTTTACTCCAAACAAAGATGTCCTTGCGTCTGCAGGTATCACTTCAATTAAAGCAATGATTCAGAAAAACCAAATGAGATGGTCTGCCCATATTTTTTGAATGGCGGATAAACGCACACCCAAATAGCAGTTTTATGGTGAACTTGTAGAGAGGAATCCCTATCAGTATAAACCTAAAAAGATGTTTAACGACGGCATAAAGGACTACCATGAAGTCACTTGGAATGGATCCAAAAGACATAGAAACCCTTGCTTCGAAACGAGCTGGATGGCGAACTAAAGTGTGGAGAGGAGTGAAAACGTTTGAAGAGGCCAGGATAACGCATGCAATACTCAAGAGAGATTTATAGAAGAATGTTACGATCGAGAAGGTGAATCACAATGACCTTTTTGTGAGCACAATTTGTGACAGACCATGCCTTTCTTTTGCTGGGCTCAAATCTCATTTGCGGACCGATGAAAAACGAACCTCCACCAACTATTCTGCCTATATGTCTGTGCACACCTTTCAATGCCATATATGCCATAAGGTCTGCAAATCTAACGGTGGCCTCAAAAGACATTTTAAAATCCACAAAGATCAGAACTTAACTGTAGCACTTGGTGGTCCAAATCAGATATGCAATCTATGTGGGTGTCTTTTCAATACATTAATTAGTCTAAAAAACCACATCAGACGCCATGATGGATCTAAGGTGTAGGTACAGAAGGTGATCGGACTCTGCATAAGGAGTAGACAACTACTATGTATGTAATTTAATCTGGAAAAAGACAGAATTTTAAGTCGCATGGTGCCGAATCAAAATAATGATACATGTCACTCCTACTAATGTGTTGAGTGCCTTTTACTTTTGTTTGTCCACTCACTCGTGTGCATGTATATATATTCTTTCTTTTATTTTTTACTTGCTTCAGTCATGACTACGGCCCTGCTTGCTGGAGCATCGCCGTTAAGTGATTTAGTCGAACAAATCGACGCCAGGATTTATGCTATATAAGACTAGTAATTATTCTATTGCTCTCTTTTTAGCCGAACAGCTAAGTTGCAGAGACGTAAACACACCAACACCGGTTGTCAAGCGGTGATGGGTGGACAAACACAGGCACGAAGACACATACACAAATATATATATATTTATATATATATATATATATATATATATATATATATATATATATATATATATATATATATATATATATATATATATATATATATATATATATATATATA
>NC_142936.1:49305542-49320542 GCF_046866305.1 Octopus bimaculoides
CTGAAGGTGATTTGTGTTAGGACGCATTTTACAGTGAATTTCCTGTTTCGAGATTTATTCGTATGCCGCGGTCGACGAGGAATATGGTTTGTTGGAGTAGTTCTTCGCCTGAGAAAAGAATAAATGTTTCACCTTGAGTGGTACGGAGCAGTCACACAGTCTGTGTGTGTGTGTGCTTGTACGTTCGTGTGTGCGCGCGCGCGTGCGTGTGTGTGTGTGTGTGTATGTGTGTGCGTGCGTTTAATACCTGCCTCATTTACCCTTGAAATTCTACACGGAAATGAAAATGACGTTATTAGTCCAACAACGGATTCCGTGTTACTTGATATTATCATCCTTTGATATTTATTCGTTTGAAGGCAGTGAACTGGTAGAATCGTTAGCACGCCGAGCAAAAATCTTTAGCGGCATTTTGTCTGTCTTTAAATTCTGAATTCAAAATCTACCGAGATTAACTATGCTTTTCGTCCTTCTGGAGTCGATGAAATAAGTGCCAGTTGAACACTGGGCTCGATATAATCGATTTATCTCCTCCCCCAAAAATTGCTGGCCTTGTATCAAAATTTGAAATCAATATTTACTAGTTTGAAGGCTTCGAGAAGGCAGAATCTTTAGCATGCCAGGCAAAATGCTTTTTGCGCAGTCATTTATCGCCTGTTTTCTTATACAATCCCTTTCTGCATGTGTGTCTTTCAGATATTTGCGTGGATTAGTACTCCTATGCTCATTTTTTTATGGAAATTACTAATATATTACTAATATAATACAGTGAAATTGTATTGTACTTTAAACCATCACTAATACTCTTGCTCATTGATAACACAATGTCCTATTCATTTCCAATCCCGATAATGGGTGAGTAACGAAGAGATATCTGGAAAGGATTTGTAGTTAGCTAGCTAGTATAAGGGTGGCTTAGTGTAGTTCATTTGGGTTGTAAAAGGATTTTATTTGTAATGCAAGCGTGTCTCCCTCGTGTAATGTATACACTGTTTGTGTTCCTGTATATCCTGCGCGCATTAATCTATCTCTTACTGAAAATGTTTGATGCGTGTACAACCAAACCGGTGGTGAAGCTGGTAGTGGTGTTTATGTGTTAATTGTATTAATCTGTTCCGTGTTGCTGGTTTTTCCGCTGGAAAGTGTCCATCTAAAGTGAGTAGTTGTGCACGGTTAGATTCTGGCATATTTCATGTTATATATGAACCGATTAGAAAGTTTGTTGGTGGAGGCGCAATGGCCCAGTGGTTAGGGCAGCGGATTCGCGGTCGCAGGATTGCGGTTTCGATTCCCAGACCGGGCGTTGTGAGTGTTTATTGAGCGAAAACACCTAAAGTTCCACGAGGCTCTAGCAGGGGATGGTGGCGAACCCTGCCTGCTGTACTATTTCACCACAACTTTCTCTCACTCTTTCTTCCTGTTTCTGTTGTGCCTGTATTTCAAAGGGCCAGCCTTGTCACACTGTGTCACGCTGAATCTCACCGAGAACTACGTTAACGGTACACGTGTCTGTAGAGTGCTCAGCCACTTGCACGTTAATTTCACGAGCAGGTTGTTCCGCTGATCGGATCAACTGGAACCCTCGTCATCATAACCGACGGAGTGCCAACCAACCAAGAAAGTTTGTTGATTACTTTACAATATCCTAGAAACCATTCACCAAGAGAAATTGTTATATATGAATTGACAGTTCTATTGTATATTGGTTCAATTGATTTTATATAAGTGTCTCCAGATATGGGTAATGAATAGTTTAATAAACATCTGGGGCTATATTTTTCTTGTTTCATTTAGGCCTTTGGTGGGGGGAAGTGCTAAAACAATTAGTAAGATCAATCCAAATATTTTGTAGTTTGGTGAAATGGGAATGATGACAGGATTCTAGAAACTCGAAGATTCTACAGCTGTGATATTAATTGGTAATTTAACAGTCCAGTTCACGCTCGATGCAAAGTGCGCCAAGAAAATGGTTATTCCAAAATGTAGAAACAGAGACAAAAATAAAAACCTAAAGCCTTCTATTGTTTGCAAGTCATTGCTCAGGTATAATGGATTCTGTAGACTGTAACCTTATTTACTCCTTTGTTATATTTTTTGTTTTGTTTTTGCTATTTTTTGTTTGTTTTTATTTCTATCGACGTTTCTCTCGACCTAGTCACTCATCAATTTCTCGTAAACAATTCTTCTCTCACATACATTGACTTACGCATCATTATTCAGAGAAAAACACACATATAAACACTCCTACATACATACAAACACTCTTACATACACACCATCACTCCTAAATACACAAACACTTCTACAAACGCATGCATAAGCATATATTCACACCTGCTCTCATACACACGCACTTACACGTACACTCATACACACAGTCACTCGCGAGAACGCTGTCATACAAAATCAAACACAACCAGACACATACACACACGGAGACCCTCATACACACACGGAGACCCTCATACACACACGGAGACCCTCATACACACATGCACAAATTCTCACACACAAATCCTTCGCACTTCCACAAACAGATACTCACACACATTTTCATATACATACAAACACACACGCTCATCCAAATAGCCACACGCACTAATACTCAAACAAAGATTTGGTTTAAACTGAAACACTCGTGAGTTCGCGCTCATGTGTCATGCATATAGACATATTCACACGGACACACCGATACATAGACATATATTCTGAAACGTAATCATGCAGATATACTCGGATGCAGGTCTCCTTCTCTCTCTATCTATCTATCTATCTATCTATCTATCTATCTATCTGTTACTCTCTATTTATTACTGTCTCTATCTCATGCTCTTTCTGTTTCTCTATTCCTTCTCTCATTTCGACGTAGAGCTTTCACTCATTAATACGTATTCGTCTTTTGTTGTTTGCATTTAAACGTTTTCGTTGAGATTTTTTTTTGTTTTTTTTTTCAGTATGGTGGGAGATGTTGGCCAGATGTAAACGGCAGAGTTGGTGATAAAAGGTTAAGAATCCAGTGCGCATGAGCAGCATAGCAGACAGCAGAATAAACACATCTATCTTTGTACATTTTGCGAGGAACAGAATTAACTAGGTCAAGAATCCGCTTAACATTATGAACTTCTATCCACAGCTATTTCTAGAAGGTGGGTACAGTGTAACAAGATTAAATACGATGGAAGCTAGAGCATCGTCTTACTGGAAAGGATGAATTTTAAAAAAAATCTGAAGTACGTTCGAACTAACACCTTCTCAGTTTCTGAATGAAGTGGATAAGTATCTTAGACAATATGTTGGCTGGATTCGTCATCTTTTTTATATCTGTTTAAAGTTTTATCTGAAGCGGGGGATTATATGTTATGATGTAACCTATTAATATATCAATAAAACAGCTGTCGTAAATTTTAAAGCCCATTTGTGTCCTTTATGTATGTGTGTGTGTGTGAGTGCGCGCGCGCGTGTATATATATATATTTGAAAGTCTTTGCAAAAATAATTTAATACAATTTTTAAGTATAAATGGGTTTTTTGTTAAAAAGTTACTTTTTAAAAAAGTTAGATAATCTTTTATCAGAAAGTCACTAACCTTTTTGGAAGTGGTTTTCTTCCTAGTGTGTGTGAGCGCTTTCGATTAATCTTTTCAAACACACGTACTCTTAGACAATGTGCTCTTGGATTATATATATATATATATATATATATATATATATATATATATATATATATATATATATATATATATATATATATATATATATATATATATACATATATTTATATATTCATATATATATATATATATATATATATATATATATATATACATATAATAATAATAATAATAATAATAGGGATAAAAATCCAAAAGTACAGGTAAAAACTCAATTAAAATCAATTTATTAAAAATTAAAATTAAATTAAGTTTCACAGTATTAAATATATATATATATATATATATATATATATATATATATATATATATATATATATATATAGTTATGGGGAAAAGAACCAAGGTTCATGAACTCATCGATGAAAATCCACTGTCACATATAGAAAAATTAATAAGTAAAAGCACGATAAATAAGTATAATATAATACAAAGTAAATATCATGAGATAAAGATATTTACTTTGTATTATACTATACTTATTCATTGTACTTGTACTTATAAATTTTTTTATGTGACAGTGGATTTTCATCGATGAGTTCATGAACCTTAATCCATTTGCAACTGTCGCGACTCAGGATCATGTTCACTTGACCAACGATTTATGATTAAATCTATTATATATGAGGCAGAATGTTACTGCAACCCTAAGTAATAATACAACTGATCAGAAGACCTATATTTGATTATGTGAAGGTAAATTTAAAAAGCACTATGCCAGTCATATAGCCTCCTTCCAGCATAGGGACAAAAGCAAAGCTACTGAATTGGCTAGCTACGTGTGGACTTTGAAAGATAACGAAACACCACATGTGATTAAATGGAAAGTAATTGAGAAATCTATACTTTATGTGAATGGATCGAATAAATGTAGGCTTTGTTTAGCTGAAAGAGAGCAGATCCAATTCAAATCTAAGATCCTTAACTCTCTACTGAACTGTAGGTCAGAAACTTTCATTGGTATCAAGCATATGTATAAATATATTTTGAAGAATTGGAAAATTCTGCTTATTCCTGACTAGCTTGATATCTTTGCAGCCTTATCTTTTAAAGACTAGGGAACATTGCTCTTTTACCATTTTACTTTTTATTTCTTAATTTTTACATTTCAGTTTTTGTGTTTTCGTTTTCCGTTTTCCATTTTCTGTGTTTTTTTTTATATTTTCTGCGTTTTCTATATGCTACCTTCTCAGTTTTTTCGCGTTTCTTCTATTATCCAATTTATTTTAGTTCGTTATGATATGCAGTTTGCGCTCGAAGAATACTTTCAAGTATTTCTCAACATATGAAACTATTAGTAGCGCTTAAATACATGTTCTGTGCCCTTTAAATAATATATATATATGTATATATATATATATATGCAACGGACACAAATGTGTGTATGTATGTATTATGTATGTATGACAGTCATGAACGGTGGTGAGGAGGGAACAGGCTATCAGAAGTTATTGTCATTGTTGCTGCTACTCACGCTGCTGTTAATGTTGATGATGATAATGTTGTTTTAATATTGTCCTTTACTCCCGGGTTACCAGTGCATTTACGATCAAATGCCATTGGGACTAAAATTATCTAATGCATTCCTTGTTGAAGATAATAACGTGTAATTTGAGGAAGATTTGGCTGCTATTTCGAATAGGCTCTCTAGCTGCTTCGATCAGAATCGGTCTCCGCATCCATTTGACAAGGCGAATAGTGCAGATTGGCAGAGTTCAGAAGTTGAAGGTGTTGGACTGAGGTCAATTTACTAAAACTGATACTTCATTTTCTAGTTGTCACAGGTGTAACACAGCTGAGTACAGTCATCTGACAAAACAGTCATCAGATTTAAAGAGCTACGGAATTTTACTGTACGTCAAGATCGTTCCTAACTTTTGGTACATCTCTACAGACAGGTGAAACGGGTCATATTAGAATTCAGTATTTGTGCCACAGGTGCAACTTTCCTTGGTACGATAAAATGAGCCACGAACCACCAATCTCTCGGTTACTTACCGATAACTCATTGACTCAGTCAAATACATTTCGAAAGCCACAAGTTAATCATGTGATATATTACTGTTACAGCTTCTCTGGAGAGATTTACAAAAATATATGACTAAAATCTCAGTAACATCTCTGAAAGTATTCATCAAAAGAATGAAAGGAGTGATTCGTCGATGTAAGGATGTAAGACTGTGAGAGGAAATAAGCGGGGAGAGGTAACTCTGCAGCCGACACAAGAACTGCTTGTCTTCGGAAATGATTTATTATTCAGATATAAACATTCCATCAATATTGCATTCAGGCGAAAGGATTCCTGGCAGCTAAATGCATCGTAATAATTGTGGTCTTGTAGAATCGCTCCATGCGGAATCTTTCTATTATTTGAATAATTACGATCGATAGATTCACCATGTCAACAGCCTGCTTCTATGGACATGACGCAAATTGGTGAAGGTGCTTATGTTTATATGGTTATACTCATATACATACATACAGACAGACAAACAGACAGGCAGGCAGGCAGGCAGAAATACACACAGACAAGCAGACAGACAGACAGGCAGGCAGATAGATAGATAGATAGATAGATAGATAGATAGATAGATAGGTAGGTAGGTAGGTAGGTAGGTAGATAGATAGATAGATAGATAGATAGATAGATAGATAGATAGATAGATAGATAGATAGATAGATAGACAGATAGATAGACAGAGATCTGTTATAGTGCGTGTATGTATGTGTGTGTGTATATATATATGTGTGTGTGTGTGTGTGTGTGTGTGTGTGTGCACACGGGGAGGTGTTGAGAAGTTCCTGCCTTTAAAGGTATCGCGAAAGCTCTGGCTGGAGATCCAACCTTCGTTTTTCAGGGCTTAGAAAAACTGAAGGACCATTTCAATAAATGTGTGAATCTGGGAGAGGAATACGTTGAACAACATCATAATTAACTGATCTTCCTGTATTTTCTTTTTTTTTTTTTGTCAAAACCAGGAACATTTCAAGATCCCTTCGTATATATACATACAGACATACATATATGCATATATACTGAGACATATATATATATATATATATATATATATATATATATATATATATATATATATATATATATATATGTGTGTGTGTGTGTGTGTGTGTGTGTGTGTGTGTGTGTGTGTGTGTGTGTGTGTGTGTGTGTGTGTGTGTGTATGTATGTATGTATGTAAATATCTATTTATGCATATATATGTGTTTGTAATGGAAGGTTGAGTCCAGAGAAATAGTAAAACCCAAAGCCCACACTAAGTACACCGTGCAACTAAAATAATCTCTTTCTGTTACTCCATGAGTTCAAATTCCTGTGATGTCACCTGCCATGTAAATTCACACCACCAGAAACCTGAATGAAATGCTTGATCGTGCTAACTCGGTCAAAACAGCTGCCGATTTTCTCTTCTACCTCAATATGGCCGATATAATAAGTACCAGTGGTATACTGGATGGTAAATTCAATCTATAATATCGTCTTTCATGTCACCTTTCAGCATGTGCTTGTTGAATCTGATTAAAAGAAGCAATATATTTATTGTGTAACGAGGTGTTAGCGTGACAGTAAATATCAGCCGAAAATTTGTCAGCGTTTGAGGGGTAGTAGTGTAACTGTCAAAAGGGGCTTGTCAACTGAAAAGTGCATCATATATGTCTGAAGGAAGGGGACTGTCAGCCTGAGAAGAGAGAGAGAGCGTGAGAATGGGTCAGTGTGTATATCAACGTGCGAGTGTGTCAGTGTATCGTTGAGCCAGCGTGTCAGTGAGTCAGTGTGTCAGTGAGTCACTGTATCCGTGAGTCAGTATGTCAGTCAGTGTATCCCTGAGTCAGTGTGTCCCTGAGTCAGTGTGTCCCTGAGTCAGTGTGACAGTGAGTCAGTGTGTCTCTGAGTCAGTGTTTCAGTGTGTCAGTGTGTCCATGAGTCAGTGAGTCAGAGAGTAAGTGTGTCAGTGTGTCAGTGAGACAGTGTATCAGTGAGTCAGTGTGTCCATGAGTCAGTGCGTCAGAGAGTAAGTGTGTCCCTGAGTCAGTGTGACAGTGAGTCAGTGTGTCTCTGAGTCAGTGTTTCAGTGTGTCAGTGTGTCCATGAGTCAGTGTGTCGGAGAGTCAGTGTGTCAGTGAATCAGTGGGTGTTAGTTGATGTAACAATGTAGGTCTGCTCTGTCAGCATGAGAGTGTCAGTGTGTCAGAGTGTGAGTCAGTCAGTATGTGAGTCTGTAAGTGAAACTATGAGTCAACGTTTGGATTTGTCAGTATGAGAATGTCAGCATGCAGACTTTTGTAATCGTGAGAGAGCGTTGAATGTGCCCGCGCGAGACTGTGTCAGTATGCCAGCAGGGAAATCTATCGATGCGTCAGTATGTTAGCATGCTAATGTTTGAGCGTCTCAGTATGTTTACCACTGTCCGTGTGTATCAGTGAGATTGAGGGAGTATGCCAGATATACAAATGTATGCGTGAGTAAATGTGAGAATATATCAGTTATGTATTATGTTTGTTCATAACGGGCATATATTTACGTGTTTGGTAATCATTACTTCACTACTCTTTTATTTACCATGTCTCAAATATATAATTGATGTGTGTTCAACCGAACCATTTATTCGTTCAGTTGTCATTATTAAAGTAAAAGAAACAACAGAATATTGACTGAAATACCCTGTTTCTTCTCTTTAACTACATCTCTTTACATATATGTTGCAACTAAATAGTCGATATATCATTAACGTTTCGGTCTTAGTCCTCCTCGGTGAAGCATAAATTTCACCAACTTTCAGAATTAATCAGTTTCCGTCTACCAAATTCCTTTAGAAAGGCTTTGGTCATCCTGAAGCTATAGTAGAAGTCACTTGCCGAAGGTGCAACGCAGTGGGAATGAGCTCGGAACCATGTGGTTGGGAAGCAAGCTTCTTACCACACAGCCACGAATGTATGTATGCATGTACGTATGTGTGCATGTATGTATGTATATATGTATGTATGTATGTATGTATGTATGTATGCATGTATGTATGCATGTATGTATTGAATTAGCGCTTAAGCACTATATATTATTATTATTATTTATTATTATTATTATTATTATTATTATTATTATTATTATTGATTCAAAAAACGGAGAAAAAGATAACAAGAAAAACATGTGGTTGTAGCACATACAAAGCATTAATAAGACGCTCAGAAAAGGAAAAGAGTGGCTGTTTTATATTTTGAGCATAGCTCTTCTTGGGAAACAGGAAACATAGGAAAGTCCAAAGAAAAGGAAGGAGGAGGGAAAAAATCGCCAATAGTCCAAGTGTAGTTACATTTATATCCACTGAAGTTAAGAGCACGACTTTTAACCTCTTAAACTTCAATATATTCTTACTTCAATGCAATAAACATAAGCGAAATGAATTTGCATAGACATAAAATGGGCGAAACGAATATTTTTCAGAATAATAAAATTTGAGTATTTCACTGATATCACAAAATTTCATTTTAAGCGAAGATTAAATGCATTGAAATAGAGTATCAAATTAACTTTTGCAATGAATAGATCGACAGTGACTTCGAAGTTTCGTTAGACTGCCTGGAAAAGTCAATGATCGTCGATACTTCGAAATCACTATCAACATTTTCATTACCCTCATATGTACACTTATCTGTCGTCAGCGAGAACTTTCCGACGCCACAATATATTGCTAGACTTTCTTATGGCTTTGAAAATGCTGTAACACACACACACACACACATGTATATATATATATATATATATATATATATATATATATATATATATATATATATATATCGTAATGTACGTATTATCCCCGTTTTATAAGGGTAATAATACCCAATCTTTCTGCTATTTTTATGGCTACTCTGCGTTCGAAATAGTACCCTCTTGTTTGTACAATGCCACACACATTCGATGCTTCAAAAACAAAATAAAACTTTGTTTATATAAGTTGTTGTTGCATAAATACATACATACATACATACATATATATATATATATATATATATATATATATATATATATATATATATATATATATATATATATATATGCATATATATATATATATATATATATATATATATATGCATATATATATATATATATATATATATATATATATATATATATATATATATATATATATACCATTTCTCCGTCCTTGTTTTCGTATACATTTGCTGCTTCCAAGGAATCTAGTGCTCTTAGATTAGTTTTTCCTTGGGGCTGGCCAGATTGAAGCAATCTCGAGTATAACCAGCCGAAATTGCAAAGATAATCAGGAATTCGACTGAGGAAAGAAAACTCCGAATCACCCGTCCTTGTTTTCTTTGTATCGTTTGTCTGGATGTTTTGTTGTCCCTTTTGTGTATCACCTAACTGTCTGGATGTTTTGCGTTCTTGTCCCATTTTTGTATTTTTATATATAAAATAATATAGCGGCGTACGTACACTTTAGTCTCTTATATGTAAGTATATATATATATATATATATATATATATATATATATATATATATATATATATATATATATATATATATATATATATATATATATATATGCACGATTCTGTTATTCTTTCTATTCTTTCATTCGTTCCTTCTTTCTATCAGCCCCTTCACGCTTACTTCGTTCATTCCACTCTTCGTTCTTTCGTTCCTCCTCTCTCACATTTCCTAACCTTCTCTTCATGCTCACCTTCCCTCCTCTTTCACTTTACTCTGTCCCTTTTTTCTCGCCTTTCCTTAATTATTCTATCCCTCTTCCTCTACCTCTCTCTCTTTTCTCCCCACGTGACCGGTATTCGGCCAAGTCTGACCTTTCTTCCTTGGTTCGACTACCATCCGTGCAACATCTATATTCCCCCCTGTGCCTCTCAAATCAGATGTCCCTGCCGTAAGGCTTTACTTCCACACACGCCAGCTTAATTTAATTCGTCCTTAGTCGAAAGACACCTGTTGTTAATGTCCTGTTATTTGTATTTGTGTACCATTTCCCCGTTTTTTTCCGTCCTTGTTTTCGTATAAATTCGCTACTTTCTTCCAAGGAGTCTAGTGCTCGTAGCTTAGTTTTTCTTTGGGGCTGGCCAGATTGGAGCAATCTCGAGTATAACCAGCCGAAATTGTAAAGATGATCTGGAACTCGACTAAGGAAAGAAAACTCCGAATCACTCGCTCTTGTTTTCTTTGTATCGTCTGCCTGGGTGCTTTGCGTTCTTGTCCCATTTTTGTAGTTTATATATATATATATATATATATATATATATATATATATATATAAAGAGAGAGAGAGAGAGAGAGAGAGAGAGAGAGAGAGAGAGAGAGAGAGAGATGGGGGAAGGGAGATTCTATTTCAGATAATACAAAAATCCTAATTAATATATCTAAAGGTAAACTCATGGTATCTATTTGCACATCACGAAATAATACTTTAAAGAATAGAACCAGTATACCCTCAGGGTATAAAATATGTTTCCTTGATTATCTCCTACCTAAGTTAAAATTAAAATTATCAATTATGAAGGAACTACACGTGTTTCAGTATTGGAAGATTATAATATATATACATACATACATGTATATATATATATATATATATATATATATATATATATATATATATATATACACACACACATATATATATATATATATATATATATATATATATATATATATATATATATATATATATATATATATATATATACATGTATGTATGTATGTATGTATGTATGTATGTATGTATACATGTGTGTGTGTGCTTGTGTGTAATCATCTGATTTACTATTCCACCAACACATCTTCAGGTTCTTTTTCAAAGTATTGTTAATCTAATTTTACATCACCTTAAAATTGAGCGTTAAATTAAACATTAAATTTCTTTTTCTTTGAAAAACTGTTCAACTATAGTAAAAATGGATTCGCTTTTAGAGTCTGTTTTAAGTTCCTTTACAAACAATAAATCCTACACAATTTTCTGATCTTTAATAAAGCGAACGTATCCTAAAAGCAATGCTTCATTGCCTAGGAGAGTCGGCTGGTCCAATTGTAAACCAAATTGTTGATTTTTAAGTATTGTAAATAACATTTCTTCAATGTCCTCAGCCATTTCATCAATTCTTTCCACAGAATAATTACAAAGTGGAATCGTTCTGATAATTCCACTTGGGGAAGGATGATGTACTACTGTAGAAAGAGCTTCCTCGATAGCTAGCAAAATGAGTTGTTCTCCAATTGTATAAGGTTTCCCTGATCTGGCAATCATCCTCGAGATAATGTATACACAAACAAGTTCTTCATCGCATTTCTGTGATTAGTTTGTCATAAGTAGGCGAATAGATTTTCTGTTGCACAATTCATCTCGTTGATTTTTAAAGTACGACAAATCTTTGTTTGCTTTATCGGGGTGTATCTTGTTTAAATGATGGGAAAACCTAGATGGCTTCATGGCCTCATTCGAAAAAGCTTCCTCGTGAAGACACATTGACTGTTATTCATTATCAGAAGCAATAATTATTCCAAATATTCAACACTATACTGTCTGCATTTTCGCTTTGATGAGTTTTGCTGACATGATTATAGGTGAACTCAAAGTAAACTAAAAAATTACAAATAATGCCAGCAACCACCATTAATTCTTCAAAAACTATTGAGGTACAGGGGTACTTTTTTCATGAAATAATAGTACTTTGTCAAACCAATAAAGAGTTTATGACTGAAAGACCAACTTTACAATAGTTTCTCCAACTAAATAAGCTGCAGTTCTATATTTGAGAGATGAGAAATTATGTACATTATTTACATTATTTATATTTGACAGATATTTGTCCTCATCTTGTTTGTTGTTAACACAGCGTTTTGGCTGATGTACTCTCCAGCCTTCATCAGGTGACCTGGGAGAATTTCGAACCTGGGTTCTCATTCCTATGGTATTTTTCCAATGTTGTTGCTATTATTATTATTATTATTATTATTAAGGTCACTGCCTGGAATCGAACTCGGAATCTTGCGGTTAGTAGCCCGCGCTCTAAATCACTACGCCATATGCCCGTGGGCAATTATGGAGTGAATTTTAGGGCTTTGTATCCTTCCTTAATACCGGTTCCCATATTCTACTCATCTCTGCACTAGGTCTGGTTAGATGTGTGTGTGTGTGTGTGTGTGTGTGTGTGTGTGTGTGTGTGTGTGTGTGTGTGTGTGTGTGTGTGTGTGTGTTATTACGTGGTTGTCCGACCTACTATAAATAGTAGCCAACACTCTTTGAATTCATATCATACCGACTGAAATGAAGAAGGAATCACTGAACTATGAACGCCAAAAAATATAAAATGGTGAGTTGTTACAGCTGCAATATCTTTGATATTTATAGATATTTATCTTCATCGATTAAGGCTGCCCTGGGGCTAAATAACAACAAACAATAAATATCAATGATGCAGCTTTTCTGATTACTCGACGTACAGGAAATAGCAAATAACTCTCCTTTAAAACGCAAATTATAGTCTTTAAAAATGAAGGATATATCTCATAACGTTGTCCTAAGTATGCCTAAGGAGATAGGAATTTTTTGTCTGAAAGGTCTCCCATCATAAGTCTTTTTAACCTGATCCGGCCAAGGGTTAAACAATAACAGCAGCAACAACAACAACAACACAATAAACAATATGGTCCTAGATACACTATATCCGGTAAAAGGAACAGAATGGTCAAAATAGAACGATTTTTATTGCACATCTTCTGGATCATGACTGACCCGAGTTTAGCAACATCGACCATAAAGTCTCCTGTCCATTTATCGATATTATTGAGCAAAATATAAAGAATCGATTTGTTAGACGAGAATCTTTTCCGAAGAAATTATCAGACTGCTGGCAGCTATGGTTACCATTCTAAATATACTTTTGCCTGTGTATATGTGTGTATGAGTTTCGTTGTGTATATATGTGTATGCGTGCGTGTCCATATCTGCGTGCTTACCTGTTTATGTGTGACTTACTGCTAGAGTGTGCCATTCATGAATGCGATCATGTGCCTATGCGCCTGTCAGCATGTGTCTTTAGATGTATAGTTGCATATATATAATACATTACAGAAACTTATATATGCACATGCTCTATATTTGTATCTATCTCACACACACACATATTTGTATATATTCGTTTATATATATATATATATATATATATATATACACGTTTGTGTACATATATATATATATATATATATATATATATATATATATATATATATATATATATATATATATATATGTATGTATGTATGTATATGTATATATATACATACAAGATATTTCAAAAAAATTTGATATCATTTTGCGATCAAATTTCAACAGCATGTGTAGAAACAGGTCAAAATTTTATGTTTAATGTTTGATATGTTTATCTTTTCAGGTATAGAAATGGCATTCACTGGAAGAGAAAAAGCGTTTTGTGTACTGGAGGATGCACGAACACAGTCGAACAAGACTGTACAGTGTGCATTTGTGAGAGAGTTCTCTAAAAAGTTACCAACGGCAATGCAGCTTTGGACATGGCACAAAAAACTCAAAGAGAAAGGCTGTCTGTGTAGGGCAAAAGGATCTGGATGACAACTAACATCGGAAGATACGGTCCAGCGGGTTTACCAAAAACTCTTGCGAAGCCTCAAAAAGTCCATAAGAAGAAAAACTCTGGAAACTCTGAATTTTTCCAACGATAGTTTGGCGCGTCCTGAGGAAACGCTTGCTAATGAAACCCTACAAGCTGCAGCTCATTCAGGCCATAACGGCAGATGACAAGCGAGAGCGCAAACAATTCGGTGTTGATATGCAAAGAACGTCTTGTTTCCGGCAAACCGAGAGGAACTCGAGCAGAGAATCACTACCGCACTAGAGACACTTACCCAAGACATGCTACAGCGTGTTTGGGAGGAGCTGGACTACCGACTTGATGACTGCCGTGTCTCAGGCGGCGTGCATATTGAACATTTGTGAAATCGTTCATGGAATCCACATACCTTTGAATTTCTCATTCAAATTTGGAGGAATAAATCTTATGTTGCTCAACATTAAGCCTGTTTAGTTTCAATTGCTTTGACTATGTAGTTTCTTTGATATTTACATCTCAAATGATCAGGTTTTTTGAAACACCATGTATTCATATATATATATTGAGAAATAATAAATGTTACTTAGGTATTTGTATAACGATTCTTCTGGTTATATTTTTCGAATGTCTTAGCAATAGAGAAAGTTTCTATCCCAGAAACAAGGCTCTTTTACTGGAATGTAAACATCAACTGGGTAGT
>NC_142936.1:49325542-49333042 GCF_046866305.1 Octopus bimaculoides
CCGACATAGCTTGACAAGCGATGCTGGTGTGTTTACGTCCCCATAACTTAGCGGTTCGGCAAAAGAAACCAACAGAATAAGTACTAGACTTACAAAGAATAAGTCCTGGAGTCGATTTGCTCGACTAAAGGCAGTGCTCCAGTATGGCTGCAATCAAATGACTGAAACATAAAAAAAAAGAATAAATATATACGTATGTATATATATATAATTATATATACACACACACACACACACACATATATATATATATACATATATAGTTCAAATTTACAAAAAAGAAACGACGAAGACAGATGAAGGAACAACAAGCAGGTGTATCAGTTTAACGCTCGAGAAGAATGGAAAAGTCTTTTACGTTTCGAGCCCACGCTCTTCGAGAGAAAAGATTAAGAGGGGAAAAACGGAGGCACATTAATGAGAATATATTCTCTTACGTCCATAAGCGCAACCTATGCGCGAACTAGTAAAACATACATTGTGTATGTGTTTTCGATATTTGTGAGTGTTTGCGTATGTGGGGGGGGGGGATGTTGTATTTTGGTTGTGAATGATTGCTTAAAAATACACAGCTCACTTCAGTTTCTTTCATCACCCATGTACCAAGTCCACTCACAAAACTTTGTTCGGCCCGAGGCTTTAGTAGGAAAAACTTACCCAAGGTACCACGCAGTGGAACTGAACCTAGAAGTGTATGGCTGGGAAACAAACTTGTTACCACACAAACACGCCCGAGCCTGTAATGCTACACCTGCGCCTAAACACAGTCACAACTTCACCTTGTATTCATGATGCATATTTTTTGTCATTGCACTTTTGGTTACACCAAGATTTTGTTCCTGTATTTGAAGTTTATTAGGAAACAGACAGACAGACAGACAGACAAACAGATAGGTAGGTAGATAGATAGATAGATAGATAGATAGATAAGACTGTGGGAAGTTTTGATTGTGAAGATCGGAGAGAAGCAACGAAATGCTTGAGAGCAAGTGTTTGTTGCACTCGGTCGCTTACGACGTCGAGGGTTCCAGTTGATCCGATCAACGGAACAGCCTGCTCATGAAATTAACGTGCAAGTGGCTGAGCACTCCACAGACACGTGTACCCTTAACGTTGTTCTCGGGGATATTCAGCGTGACACAGTGTGACAAGGCTGGCCCTTTGAAATACAGGTACAACAGAAACAGGAAGTAAGAGAGAAAGTTGTGGTGAAAGAGTACAGCAGGGCTCGCCACCGTCCCCTGCCGGAGCCTCATGGAGCTTTAGGTGTTTTCGCTCAATAAACACTCACAAAGCCCGGTCTGGGAATCGAAACTGCGATCCTATGACCGCGAATCCGCTGCTCTAACCACTGGGCCATTGCGCCTCTACATGAGAGCAAGTAAGAAATGTAAAAAAAACTTGCGAGATAAAATCATTTAGTTTAGGATGTGAAAAAAAGTTATTAATTATCATTTTTTGAAACATAGGCACAAAGCAAAATATTTTGGAGAGTGAGGCAAATGTGGTTTACCATGAAATAACTTGGAAACAATTTTTTTTAAATACAATGGAGCAGATGTTGGAATGAGGCGCAATGAAACGAAATATTTGATATTTCAATCTTTTCCTTTCCGAAATGGAAAAGAATAATTTAGTTTATACTAGGTTAAATAGCTGATTCTAGTGTTCGTTAAAGCTTACCAACCATACAGCGTCTTTTGTCACAGCCACCAGGTAGAAGAAAATTATCAGGGCTCTGTTACCAAAGGAAGACGAGCAGACAATCTTTGGAATGAATTCCTTTGAGAAGCGGATTCGACTTACACTCGATAGCAAATGTTTGGCATAATAGCTCTAAATCAGTTATCCGGAAGCTGTGGCATTCATATATTTCCTAAAAGTGTGATCAACATCCAAAGAACTATTTTTTATTTCTTATCAGGGGTAGCTAATTGATTCTATCGATACCTATATGTGAATGGTATTTTATTTTATATATTTAGGAAGATTGAAAAGCGAAGATAACCTCCTTTCGATTTGAACAAAAATAAGTATAAGAAGCCGAATATTTTACAGTATCAATTTGCAATCCTTTACATTCTGAGTTTCAATTAGACCGAGGTCAACAAGAGGTCAGAATGAAGATACAGAATGTAAAGAAAAGAGAAAAACAAGCAAGACTGAGAAGTAAATGTTAAAGAGAGAAAAGCAAGAATCAACATTGAGAGTGAAAGATTACAGAAAGACAGAATGCAAGATTACAGAGAGGGGAAGGGGGACAATAAAATATAAGATTGTATTAAAATCAGTGTAAGTTTGCTTATTTTTGTTGCTGTATGTTCGTTTAACCCCAGGTTGGTTCTGATTGATCAAATTTATTGTCAAAAATGTTAATGATGTGATCATCCTATCGTTTTGATATTTTTTTGCATTTACAATTTGTCCTTCATTTCTAAGGGAGATAGAGGATGATTTGAGAGATTTTAGTTGATGTATGTTTTATCCTTTAGTCATGAGGGAAGTGGTGCCCATGACCCTATACATGAACTTCTAGACTGATCCCTGAGAATAGTACTAAACTGGGTGACGGGTTAAGTTCACTACCCATGTAGACCATGGAGAGATTTGAACTCAGAACGCAAAGAACCGGAACAAATACTGTTATATCTCTAGTCCGACGTTCTTAGATTTCCGCTAATCCACAGCCGTTGGTTTGTACTTTTCTTTTATCGAACCCAAAATGGAGGAAAAATAAATCTAATGACGGTGAAATTTGAACTCAGAGCGCAAAAAGATGGAACAAATACAGCAAGAAAGAATTTGTTCTTCGTTCCTAAATTTCCACCAATTCAATACCATCGATTGGTGCTTTATTTTTGTATGAATCTATGAAAAAACGAACGAAAGGCAACTTTGATTTAGGTGATATTTGAACTCGAAGCTCAGAGAGTCGCAACAAATATCACGAAGCGCTAACAACTCTACTAATTTGTTGTTCCACGGCTTGAGTAGCGGCTCCAGCTTTCGTTTGTAAGTTTGTAATGTGTATGTTGTGGGCGGATTATATAAAATAAAGATAGAAACACATTGTAGCCGTAAAGAAACTGAAAGAAAAGAGAAGTGGGAGTGAGTAGAAAAAGATTTGAAATTACAAAAAGAAATGATAAAGAAATGATAAAGAGATAAAAATTTGACAAACAAGCAAACAAAAAGAATGGTTTATTTCTTGTTATTTTGTAAATTATTTTGGTTGTTCATTTTGTTTTCTTTCTGCTGGTTAATAATTCTGAAATGGCTATTTTCTCTCCGTTTCTTGTTTCTATTGTAAACATCTCGACATTTCATTGTACAGTTTTCCCCTTTTGTGAAATAAACGGGTTGTAAGAAGCGGATTATAATTCTAGTGTGACATGATTAAATGAAATGAAAACTTATAACTGAAACAAGCAATTAAATATTTATTACGAAGACAAATTGTACAGAGACGAAAATAGATTGGGCTTTTTGTTTTATTTGTATGGAACGCTTATTGTTTTGAGGGGAATATTTCTTTCAAATGCAGGAGTGTGCTACTTTATGGCGTAGAGTATTTTGTTTGCTTTTTGCTGCTGTTGTTTTTTTGCTTTGTTTTTTTTTTTGTTTTTTTGGAGTGGTTGCAGTTTATGTTGTATTTCATATTATGTTCTTTTATAATCTAAACTACTGGCGATGGGGGTGAGCTGGCAGAATTGTTAGCACACTAGACGAAAAATGCTTAACGACATTTCGTCCGCCTTTACATTCTGGGTTAAAATTTCACCGTCGTTGACTTTGGTTTTCATCCCTTTCAGAGTCGATAAAATAAGTATCAGTTCGGTACTGGAGTCGATGTAATTGAATAACCCTCTCCCCTAAAATGTCAGGCTTTGTGCCTAGAGTAGAAAGGATTATATAAATTTCTGTTGCAATATTGCGGAATGGTTCAGAAGTTCGCTTCGCAGCTGTGTAATACCGAGTTTGATCACCATTAGGTGTATATCTGTGTGTGTGTGTGTGTGTGTGTGTGTGTGTGTGTGTGTGTGTGTGTGTGTGTGTGTGTGTGTGTGTGTTTGTGACAACAACAGATGGATTGTGGTTCACTACAGCTGTTTCAGAAGTGTTCTTTAATGATGAACAGAAGTGTTAGATCATGCAAAAAAAAACAACTTTTCATTGGGTGAATACAGGTAAGAATTAACAATTAAAACTTCTCAAGAACAAGTAAATAGTGTCAGATGACTCGGCCGACCCATATTCGGTCATAGAGTGAAAAGTTAGTATCAAGTTTATAATGAGGAACTTGTTAAAGGACCAGGATCGGAGTGGGAAGTAGATGGAGATGTATAAGGAAGTAAGTGAAGAGAGAAACACTATGCATGTATGTATGTATGTATTCACACACACACACACACACACACACACACAAATAGATAGATAGACAGACAGACTAACAGACAGACAACAGATAGCTAGATAGATAGATAGATACCAGTAGTTGTTATGACTGAAGACACAGAAGGTGTCACATCGAGGTTTGAACCCGAAACAAAGTGGCTAGAAAATGAACTATGTAACTATGCAATCTTACAACCATACCAATGCCCATACGACATCTTTCTATAATCATATAGCGAATGTCACTAAACATATTCATGGAGAAAGCTGCACTAAAATAAGACACTTTCATTACATTGAAGAATCATTAGGACAATTATCTGACGTTGTTCAGATGCAATCACATTAAGAGGCCAAAAGTGATTTCGATGTAGCCGTGTGTAGTCATCGATCTTAGGAGAAAATGATAACATTAAATCTGTTTTTACAAGTGAATGTAAAAAAAGACACTGCAACATATCAACTAATTCATCTACATCGAAGTGTATATTTACCCAAACCAACATAGCTATCGTTCTGTAAGCAATGATCTACTAAATATCATCGAATTTATTAAATCATCACACCATATGACCAGCATGTCATTGTGCATGCTAAGAGATGGACATTTTTTAGCTTGACGTGAAGAACTATGTAAACCAGCTGAATGCGTTGGGTACTACTTAAACTGTCCCGCCATTATCCATCATCTTTCTCATACGAGTGATGAGTAGTGTCGATCATAAAATTGATTTGCTAGAAATCTTTAAATCTGGTTCATTAAGCTTGCTTCCCTTATACATCAAAAAACATAAAATAGTTTACAGGCATTTAGCATAGCGTGTATTGAGCAATTTCTACTTTTTCACTACAAAATGTACAATGGAAATTTGTGTGTGTGTGTGTGTGTGTGTGTGTGTGTGTGTGTGTGTGTGTGTGTGTGTGTGTGTGTGTGTGTGTGTGTGTACGTGACTGGGTGAGTATATGTGTATATATATATACAGGGCGGGCCAAAAGTAACGCACAAAATAAGTTCAATACGCTCCGGAATTGTCAAAGAGATGCTTCAATTTTTCTAAAATTGAATACAATAAAGTAATGAGGAATTTAAACCAACTTATACACGATGGACATAATAATAATAATAATAATAATAATAATAATAATAATAATAATAATAATAATAATAATGATGATGATGATGATGATGATGATGATGATGATGATGATGATGATGATGATGATAATAATAATAATAATAATAATAATAATGGAAGGCGCCCGGGTACAACAAGATCCCCAACTCCTGTTTAAAATATCTAACAGGTATACATAAAATGCTGGCTACGTTTAATGAAATACTAGCAGAGCCAGAGACAATGCCTGAATGTCTCACAGAATGGATAACTATCCTAATTTCCAAACCCATTGAAACAGTAAACCCATAAAATTACAAACCGATAACTTGTCTCCCTACAATTTACGAAGCTTTTACTGCAATAATATCGCAGAGAATGGGCAAACATCTGGAAGAAAACAAACTGTTTCCAGGAGAGCAGAAGGGATGTTGCAAGGGCTCATACGTAGGTAAAGATCATGATCAATAAAACTATAACTAAAGACAGCCATAGGAAAAAGAAGGGTCTAAGTATGGCTTGGATCGATTTATTGAAAGGCTTTTGATAGTATTCCCCACACACGAAGCCTAGAAATACTAGCCATGAACAAGGTAGCACCCATAATCATAAAATATATAAAACATTCTCTGAATAAGTGGCAAACAGCACTACAGCTCCAGAGGAAAGAGGGACTCATAAAAATCAAAGTCATCCTCATTAGAAGAGGAATATTCCAGGGAGACACGCTCTCTCCATTCCTTTTCAGCTTGGCACTACCTTTATCTGACATGCTAAACAGAACTGTTTAGCATGTTACGGTAAAACAATCAACCATCTCTTAACTTATGGATGATTTGAAACTGTATGCTGCAAATGCTAAACAGCTGGAAACATTACTACAGGCAGTAGATAGATTTACCAAAGAAATAAACATGAAATGTTACTTAGAAAAATGTGTCAAAGAAACCTTCAAAAGAGGAAAACTAGTTAAGAGTAACATCATCACACTAGATAAAGCAAATGAAATAAGAGAATTAGACCAAAGCTAGAAATACAAATACTTAATAATCAATTAACTAAATACGATACAACACACACAAATGAAAGAGAAAATAAGAAATGAACACTTTAGACGAGTTAGATTAATACTGAAAACAGAGCTCAATGCGAAAAGCAAGATAATAGGTATCAACACTCTAGTCGTCCCAGTTACAAGCTGCAGCTACAATATTCTTAACTGGAATCTAAATGAACTAATCAAAACAGACAGGAAAACAAGAAGAATAATGACAGGATCTAGGATGTACCACCCAAAATCTGACATAGAAAGGTTATATATATACAATATATCGAAGGTGGTAGAGGCCTTATATAGCTAGAAAACTACTACAATATAAATACCATAGGATTACAGAAATACCTATTTCAAAAAGAAGGAAAATTGATACAAATAGTCACAAAACACGAACAAAACAAAAAACTGTTTTCTGTCTTCAAGGAAGCTGACAAATACAAAAAAGAAGTCATAGTACCTAACAAATATGAAATAGATCAGCATTTCTCAACCTTTTTCACGATTTGGCTTCCTTTGGACATTGAAAAAATTTATTTCGGCTCCCCTGTGTTGATGAAAAATTTAATCCAGCTTCCCATGTATCTGAGATAGACCGGCCGGCCCATGACAAATCTGACAAAAGGGGGGACCCGCAGAACTACTAGCTCACGAACTGCATCGGAAAGTTGGCGCGCCAATCATGCTGCTAAGGAATTTAGATTCTGTAATAATGTGCAATGGTACGCGGATGATTATCAAAAAATTGTGCTCCCGAGTTCTGTAGGCAACAATCTTGAATGAATCGGCCGCTGGCTAAGACATACTTATAACTCACATGTCCCTTATCCACTCCGATACGACCTACAAGTTTAAACAGATGCAATTTCCCATCAAACTCTGCTTTCCCATGACAACCAACAAGGCGCAGGGACAATCAGTGCAAGCGGTTGGTTT
>NC_142936.1:49338042-49388042 GCF_046866305.1 Octopus bimaculoides
CATATACATATATATATATACGTGTGTGTGTGTGTGTGTTTGTGTGTCTGTGTTTGTCCCTCCACCATCGCTTGATAACCGATGTTGGTGTGTTTACGCCCTCGTAACTTAGCGTTTCGGCAAAAGGAAAAGTATAATATGTACTAACCTTACAAAGAATAAGTCCTGCAGTCGATTTGTTCGACTAAAGGCGGTGCTCCAGCATGGCCGCAGTCAAATAACTGAATCAAGTAAAAAAAAATAAAAGAGTAAAAGAATGACACGGTTAACTTGTGCGATAGTGGACAAAGATAACTAAATCACAATCCTGAGACGCACAGCTAATTACGACTGCGAAGTATATGGAGAATAAAGTTGACACAGGTATACGCGAGCCGGCCGAAAAGGCCGTAGGCTGACCATGGAGTGTGACTAAATGAGATTTATATTCCAACATTGTCGCCCTTGCGGTCCACACACTTCTTCCATCACTATTGCAGTTCTTGGATCCCATTGGTGAAGAAGCTTGTACTCTGTTGGTCAAACAATTCATAAACAACAGATATAACCCCACCATCACAACGACACTTGTTCCCAGTCGTGTTTTTCATATTGGGGAACAGATGATAGCAAGATGAGGCCAAATCAGGAAAATAATGAGGGTGACTAACCAGTTCAAAGTCACAGTGACGTACAGCAGCCATTGAAACTAAGGGTTTGTGTGCTGAAGCATTGTCCTCACGAAACAAAACCCCTTTTGTAAGTTTTCTTGGCCGTTAGGTCCTTATAGTTTTTCATTACTGCCTCAGCAAATTGGGATAGTACTATCCATAAATGACGCAGAGCAAGTGAAATGACGGTTCTGTTTTTGTTGCTGTTATTATTGTATTGTCGCGGTTATTATTCTTGTTTTTGTTGTCATTTGTTAGTCAGCCCTGAGCCAGGAAAATCTACTAAGACATTCCAGTGGTATCGCCTGTTTTCTTTTCTCAAACAGTATATCTACGATTATATTATTAAGTATGTCCTTCTCTTTTGAAGATAGGTGGTTGTAACTTGGAGAAGATTAACTGTTGTTTCTGGCGCCGCGGTCAACTTTCTAGAGCAGTCGTTTTCAACCGGTGTCCATATTAGATTTTTCTGTTAAAATATATGTGTAATAAACTGATTATACTTCTACAATTCACAAAATATTTTTTTAAAATGTTTATACACTTCCTAATAATATTTAATTATAATAGGTGCAAGCTTTGCTGTGTGTTAAGAAACTTGCTTCCCAACCACATGGTTCCGGGTTCAGTCCCACTGCGTGGCACCTTCGGTAAGTGTCTTCTATTATAGCCGTCCAAAGCCTTGTGAGTGGATTCGGTAGACGGAAACTGAAAGAAGCCCGCCGTATATATGTGTGTGTGTATGTGTGTGTGTGTGTGTGTGTGTCTCCACCACTACCACTTGACAACCGGTGTTGGTGCGTTTACGTCCCCGTAAATTAGCATTTTAAAAATAAGTAGCGAGGTCGATACATTCGACTAAAAATTTTTCAAGGCCCATCATGGCCGCAAGTCACATGACTGAAACAAGTAAAAGATCAATGATAAAATATGATAGGGTATTTTAAGCATCGAATGAGTAAGGTAGGAATTAAAGAAGTCAATGGGTTAAAAAATGGCTGAGAACCACTATTCTAGAAGCTTCTTCATTGGCTCGACAGTGGAGTTGTGTATGTGAGATTACTGAGACGTTTAACACGTTTAGCACTAAACATTCCACCAACAGAAAATAGGTGTTTCACGATTATAAGCATGCAGCCAAAGCGACTGTTTTACTATGTCTCATTTTCGCGTTCTCAGACGAAGTATAAGGATTCGAACCCCTCTATGTTATATCTTATAGAGCATTCCTAGTTTTGCGCCGCATAATTTGCTACTATAAACAATAGTAGCTGTTAGAACTCAAAAATTTGATATGTTTGTTAAATTTCGTTGATGACTTCTGTTTCACTTGTAAGAAATTTTACCAACGATAGATCAGTGTCTCATCTAGTTTAAATTTTTCTTACCCGATTACCACCAACGAAACTGAAGATATAAGTTCAAACACAGAAGGGATGTTTGATTACAGATAAGTCACTCTATGTTGTTCTTTTTTATAAAATTACATCTATCAGTTATACAATAACAGCTATATGCATTGTGTTGTTTGTGCCTCATGGGAGTATCTATGTCAACTTATTTCTTACATTATACAAATTTCAATTTTTAAGATTTGCATAACAGTTGCCAAAAAGTCATTGTGCTCATATACTACCAGCAGCTCCATATTGTATGCATATCTCAACGGAGTAGTTTTGGCCTTGTCCACAAAACTGTATGTAACCTACGATACAGTTTATTGTTTGTTGAAAATAGTAGTAGCTCTATAAAATAATGTTTGTTTGTTTGTTTGTTTTTTATTTTTTCAGTATTGGGTTCAAGTCAGCCATCGGTGATTACTGGAATAACCCAACGAAATTACTCTATAAACCGTATAGATGTAAATTATTTGGTTGTTGCTTAGCCTCAGTCCAGCAGATTCCATGCTATCTTATAGCCAAAAGCTTCCCATTCGTGTCCATCCTACCTTATATTCGGACGTAATATATCTAGGACAGTGAAGGCGTGTGGCTTAGTGGCTAGAATGTTTGGCTCACGATCGTAAGGTCGTGAGTTCAATTCCCGGCGAGGCCTTGTGTCCTTGAGCAAGACACTTCATTTTCACGTTGCTCCAGTTCACTCAGCTGGCAAAAATCAGTAGTAGCTGTATTTCAAAGGGTCAGCCTTCTACACACTCTGTGTCATGCTGTATCTTGAAAATTACGTTAAGGGAGTACTCAACCACTTGCACGTTAATTTTCCGTTGATCAGACCAACAGAAACCCTCGTCGTCGTTACCGATGGCGTACCAGTTTTATATCTACAGGGTGTCCACAAAGTCTGGGTACATGGGGATTAACACATACTTAAAGAAATTATTATTTCTTATATTTAATTGCTTATGTTATGATTTTATTTACTCCATGTACCCAGACCTTGTGGGCACCCTGTAGAACTACATGATCCAATATGTTCTTCCTCTTTTTTAAACATGTTAGGATATGATTAACTGAGGTTGATTTGGTTGGGTTGCTATTTCTAGCAGGTGAAGTGACCATGCAAAAGTTCCATTGTAGATGTAAACGAAGCAGCCATAAATAGCTTTCTACGAATCGATTTAGTATATGGTTCCGTTTGAATGTCTGCCTCTTCTACAAACATCCGACCTTAAAATTACTTAGAAGAAATAAGAATTTTTAATCCACATTGATCTTCATTCGAAATGATCGAATGAAGATCAATGTTTATTAAAACAAAATATCTAAAAAGTCTCGTTGTTGTGGTCACAGATGGACAAGTGGATTGATTACTAGACAACTAATCTTAAAATCGATGGTTTGAAATTTATCACCAATACTACATTGTAGTCTTGTCCAAAACACGTCACTTTTAAATAACTCGGTTCATCTAATTGAAATGATTTCCTGCAAGCAGCAGGAAACATAGATAAAGTGATAAATGTTTCAAAGTTTTGCCATGCTTAATTCAGTTCCTACAGTGAATCGGGAGGTATTCGGATCACACGCGCATGCGCACGCACGCACATACACACACACACACACACACACACACACACACACACACATACACACATAAACACGAACAGAGAGAGAGAGAGAGAGAGAGAGAGAGAAAGCGACAGACAGGTAGACAGACAGATATGCAGGCAGAAAGAAAGACAGACAAACAGACAGGTAGATAGATAGATAGATAGATAGATAGATAGATAGATAGATAGATAGATAGATAGATAGAGTTTCACACATACACACACCCACACATTGCACACATACGTGTGTGTGGGTGGGGTGTATGACTTGTGAGTGGATTTGGTAGACAGAACTGAAAGAAGCCCGTCGTACATATATATATATAGCGGTTCGGCAAATAAGACTAAGCTTTAACAAAAATAAGTACTGGGAGTCTATTCGTTCAACTAAAATTCTTGAAGGCGGTGCCCCAGTATGGCCGCAGTCTAATGACTGAAACAAATAAAAGAAAAGAAAAAAGATTTCTGTGCGTGTGTGTACAGACGCCGTTAGTGACGATTTCTTTTGTAGATAAAAAAATTATTTGCTATAATTGAATAATGCACAACTTGGTCTTGTTCTTCGCCAATATTAATTAAATCCTTGTCATATGAACTCCTTTAATAGCATCGAGAATATATAAGAAGATACAAGTTCAATAAATTAAATATCGTAGACTTATAGCCGTCAATTTCTAAACCCATTTTCCCGAAGACATTGGAATTCAGAAAGAAGGAACTATGTCGTGATAATAGGAACTATGTCGTGATAAATCAACAAAAGAGTCTCAATCTACTAAACATATCAACCAATCTCCCTCAAACTACTCTTTCCCGCCTTATCACTTTGCCTACCAAGCCCATTTTACACCGTATTTTCTTTTGCGCCATCGGTCTAATTTTGTTATAAATCATGTTTTTTTCATATTTTTAACCACCAATATGTTCTAGTTTACTATATAACATTCTTTATAGTAAAAGGTGTTAGAAAATACCTCTAAAGCACGAGTATCACTGGTGACTCACGCGGTACAGAACAAATAATATTTCATTCTGTACTATGAGAATTATTGGTGATACACACGGTAGGTAAAAATGAGCAATACATTAGACAATGCAGTTCTTCGTACTAAAACAAAATGTAGGATGGTTACGGCTAAACACCTTTGTTCTGAAATCTGTTCGATCAGATCTGACCTGGGATTAAACAGCAACAAAAGCAATATTTAAATAGATAAAAAAAATATGCAGTAGCTTTGAGAAAAGTCGGTATTTAATATGGCTATGATGGAGTTTTGTTTTTAATGTGACCGCTCGTCCTACTTGAATATAATCCATATCTACTCCAAACCACTATCTTTAAAAGGACACATTCGTGGTAATTTACTGAATGAGTCGATAAATCATCAAAAAGATTTTGTATTCATATACCACCAGCAGCACTATATTGTATCCATATCTCAACACAGGAATGTTAGCCTTGTCCATTTAACTGTAAGTATATAACATACAATAGATACAGATTGTTGTTTACTGGAAGCAGTCGCAGCACTGTAAAATATTGTTTGCTTTTTCAGCATCGTCTCTTCATAGGTGAAGAGCAGTAACAACATATAAGATTATGTATGGGCAGATGTTATGATGCTGAGATATGTGAGCTGGCTGGATTGTATGCCATACAAACACTAAAACCAAAAAAAAAACAGCAATTGAACAGAACAGGTATGAAAGCCTTTCAGTCTCACTACACATTAGCAGTCACACATTGGTAAATAAGGAGAAGATTTAATTAGCACATTCAAAGAGTCTGGCCATCACCAACATAGCGTAAGTAGTTCCTTATATATAGAATTAAATTTACACACCGACGAGCATCAACCATATAAAAGTTGAACGAAAGACACGTATACATAAATGAAGATTCTAAATATCCTCACAGTATATAAAAGGATTTACGTTGCTATATAAGTAGAACACCTATTTTATCATGTAAAGTAGTATTATCGTTAACAAAAAAGGCCGGTTTAAATTGTTTAAAAATCAACTTCTTACACAAAGGTGCGCAGCAGTGAAACAAACATAGAAAATGGAACATCATTTGGTTTAATCCACTCTTCATCAGAAATGTTAAATCAAATTTGGTTATACATTTGTTAGCTAAAATTAAAACAAATGGTTATCAACCAGTCAAAGTCTCTCAAATTGCTAAATAAAGACGTCGAAAGGTGAGTTACAGCTGTAACTAGAAATATCAGCAAGTTATTAATGAATAAACTTCGAAAGGCCACTAAGAACAATCTCAATAAAACTTCAAGGCAGATATGTTCCCTTAATGAAAAGAATGTTTAACGAAAGACATTGTCTATAAAGTTAAGGTAATATTTTGAGCAGAAGACAGGGAAACAAAACAGAAACATTATATATTAGTATGAGCGAAGGCAGCTTTAAAAGTCGTTTCCTTCAGTCATGAAACATTTAGCAATGAAGATAAGAAGAAAACCACTGCCTTCTCCGGATAGATGTAACACTTAAAATAACGAGGTATTGACCATTTCGATACCAACAAGTCAATCATCGTAAACAAGACGCTCTACTCATAATGAGCAAGTCGATGACAACTAAGTGATGAAGAAAAATATCATATAATACAGCGATACTGTAAACAACAATACAGCGATAAGATAAAAATTAGCGTCAAGAAAATCAATTCTACCTGACAAATTGCAGCAACGAAATAAAATCTAATTGACTTAGAGGACGCAAGCAAAGAGAACCGAACGGGAGTTTAAAGTGCGCTATCTTACGGCATTAAAAGCGAACAATGATTTCATTAATATCGAACAATTATTCGTTGTTATGTCATCTGACGAACACTTCTCCGGCGGTAAAATTGTAGTAATGGAAAAGGAGTCAACTTTAGCAATAATGCATATAGATATGTGTATGTATATTTTTATATGTATGTATGTAGACATATGTTTATGCATCTATAATGTGTGTGTGCGTGCGTGCGTGTGTGTGTGTGTGTGTGTGTGTGTGTGCGTGTGTGTGTGTGTGTAAACAGTGAAAGATAAGACGCGCACACACACAAACATGTGTATATATTGAGGGAAAGAGAAAACACCATACAAGCCGAAGTATATGTGTGCATATATGTACGCCTATGTGTGTGTATCTATCTTTGTGCATCCGTATTTATAAATGTATATACGTACATATCATATACATATATGCGTGTGTATGTATATATATATATATATTTATATATATATATATATATATATATATATATATATATATATATATATATATATATATATATATATATATTATATACTTATGTATATATTTCTATACTTATATACATATGCTGTATATGCTCACACATATGTGCGCGTGTTTGTGTGTGTGTGTGCGTGCGTGTGTGCGTGCGTATGTGCGTGTGTGTATGTAAGAGAGAGAGACAGAGAGAGAGGGAGAGAGAGAGGTAGTATAAAAAAGAAAGTCCATTAAAGATCTATTCAAGCAGACAAGATAAAGAAATGGCAGATAACTACTGGTTTCTTCTCGTACTGAATCGACACATCATTAGATGAGATGTTCATAGCTGACAGCTAATTAGCAAACCTATTATAACGTCTCAGACATGGCACAAAAGCTTTACTTGTCCGGATTAACTTAATATCGTCGAAGAACATGACCAAGTGGTACATTTCTTTTAATATAGCAAGTAATTCTTCTTTTGTTAAGAAGAAAAGAAACCGTCATCATGTATATATGTCTGTGTGAATGTATATGTGTCTGTATGTGTATATATATATATATATATATATATATGTGTGTGTGTGTGTGTGCGTGTGTGTGTGTGTGTGTGTGTGTGTGTATATATGCATGTATTAAACACACTCATACATATATATGTATATATGTCTGTAAATATATATATATATATATATAAATTGTCGCAAAAACAACAGCGACAATTTATATATATATATATATATATATATATATATATATATATATATATATATATATATATATATATATATATATATATATATATATATATATATATATATATATATATATATATATATAAATTGTCGCTGTTGTTTTTGTTTAGCCACAAACCATCTCCGATCAAATGGATCTATGATCAATTTCAAAAGGCATTCCTTCTGTGGCCATCCAATTTTTTCCGTTTTCCAAGCACTCTTATCAAGCTTTACATTATCCGGTATGACATTTTTTAACAGCATAGGATGATTCCGAAGGCTGTTATTTCTAGTAAATCGAATGACCACCTATGTTTTTTTATTTGGCTCATGGGTATGTGAATGTTTTTATGTATGTCTGTATTGTGTGACTTCGAGAAAGAGAATTCGCTGCTATTTCTAGAAAATTGAACGACCACCTATAGGTTTCTATGTAAATGTGTTTTATACTTTCGTGTGTTTATGTGTGTAAATGTGTGCTTCCGTATGTAGGTGTGTCTGAGTGAGCGAGGTTAACATGGGTGTTCAAGAGTGAAATGTAAACTCTATGTAAAGGGCACAATTTGTATATGCCCATTCTATTGTTTGTTTGTTTGTTTGTTTACTTATTTATAATTGAATCAAAGGGAAGAGGAGCAGTGCTGATAGCCAATTGCAGGTCTGTTCAGACTGCTGAAATTGATTTCATTGATTGATTTTCATCTTAAACATCTGTACATCAATATCTGTTGCTCAATGTATGTAAGTCAATGTCTATAAGCGTTGGTAACCAATGATCTGGTCTGAACCGCACATAACTTCAACCCCTGCTAAAAGACACCTAACGAACAATTGTTGTTGTTATTGCAGCTGCTGTTGCTGTTACTGTTATTGGTGATGTAGTTCTGTGGTTCTCAACCGGGGCCCATATGGCCCTTGGGAGTGTCCATGTAAGATTTTGTTGTCAAAATTTTTGTGCAATAGATTAGTTATACTTCTGCAATATAGTGGAGGCGCAATGGCCCAGTGGTTAGGGCAGCGGGCTCGCGGTCGTAGGATCGCGGTTTCGATTCCCAGACCGGACGTTGTGAGCGTTTATTGAGCAAAAACACCTAAAGCTCCACGAGGCTCCGGCAGGGGATGGTGGCGAACCCTGCTGTACCACAACTTTCTCTCACTCTTACTTCCTGTTTCTGTTGTGTCTGTAATTCAAAGGGTCAGCCTTGTCACACTGTGTCACGCTGAATATCCCCAAGAAATACGTTAAGGGTACACGTGTCTATGGAATGCTCAGCCACTTGCACGTTAATTTCACGAGTAGGCTGTTCCGTTGATCGGATCAACTGAAACCCTCGACGTCGTAAGCGACGGAGTGCCAACAACGACAACTTCTGCAATATACAAAATGTTTTAACAAGTTTTCCTAATAATATTTAATCATACAAATATAATACGATTTTTTTTTAATATTGAATGGTTAGGAGGGTCCATCCGAGTAAAATAGGATCATTATATTTTTTTTTAATGGTTGAGAAACACTGATATAGAGGGAAATTGTGTCAGAGGCTGAGAAATAGAGAATCAAGAGAGAGGGATGGGGTAGGAATAGAGAGAATCAAGAGAGAGGGATGAGGTATGAATAGAGAGAGAGAAAGAGAGAGAAAGAGGGGAAAGAGAAACGAGAAAGAGAGAGGGTGATATGTCAAAAGAGAATAGAGTAGGCTAAGAATATAGGGAGAAAAAGAGAGAAAAGCAATAAGAAATACAGGGAGTGGCAGATCAAGTGAGAGAGAGAAGGTAAACTGAGGAATATAGAGAAAGAGGGAATAAGAAACCAAGAAACCATGAAGGAGAAAGACAAAGAGAGAGTATTAACCTCAGATTAGCACTAACGTGGAAGAGCTATACCAAAAGGCGTTCCAGGTGTCACTATCAGGAGCAGCAATCCAGAAATCCCAGGTTCGATCCCACGGCATGATATCTTAAGCAAATGTCATTTTCGATAAGTTTTGGATCGACTTATCCTTTGTGATAAACTGGGTTGACAGAAACTGTATGGAAGCTGTCAGATGGATTGTGCCGCACATACGGTTAAGTAGTTCTCTTCATAATCGCGTTGTCTCGGGTTCCATCTTGCTGCGCGATATCTGTGTGGAATCTGGGAGGTGGAAACTATAAAAGCTTTGTGTGTGTGTGTGTGTGTGTGTGTGTGTGTGTGTGTGTGTGTGTGTGTGTGCACTATGGTCGAATGGTTAAGTTCATTTCATAAACACAAGGTCCTGGGTTTGATCCCACTGCATGGCATCTTGAAAACGTATCATTTTCTTCAGCGATGGGTCGACCAATTCTTTGTGAGCGCAACTGAGTTGATGGAAACAGAGTAGAAGCCTAACTGATGGATTGCACCGATAATTCAAATGCCCAGCCATTTCATGCTGTGTCACACCGATTCCAACAGAGAATAACGTTGAAATTACATGCGTCTAAGGAATATTCGGCCAATTATACGTTAATTCCCTTAATTCAATTCGGTGCCTGGTAGCTAAGTCGATCGATCTCCTGGACACTCATGGCCGGAAATTAGTTTTATTTACTGCCAGTGTCACCAATCACTTTCCTTGGACTAGGTTATGGTATATTACCATAATAATCTCTCTCTCTCTCTCTCTCTCTATATATATATATATATATATATATATATATATATATATATATATAATTTCTCTCTGTATAAATTTGTGGGTGGGTGTGGGTGTGGGTACACGCGTGGTTCAATGTTTATTTCAAACCCTCCTGCACCTTCACTAAACTATTAACTTTACATTTCATCCACCTGAGGTTGGTCGGATTCACTAGCTATTCTAACGCTGGTACACACCTCCATACGGTTAACGGAGAATTCTTGTTCAATCCATGCGAAATTATATTCAAAGGATGAAGGAGGGAAGTGGGTTTCACGAGATATTAACAGAATGGAGAGACAGAGACAGGGAGAGAAAGAAAGAAGAGAAAACAGAAGTAAATTCTTTTCTACTCTAGGCACAAGGCCCGAAATTTGGGGGAGGAGTAGCCAGTCGATTAGATCGACACCAGTACGCAACTGGTATTTAATTTATCGAGTCTGAAAGGATGAAAGGCAAAGTCGACCTTGGCGGAATTTGAATTCAGGACGTAAAGACAGACGAAATACCACTAAGCATTTCGCCCGGCGTTCTAACGTTTCTTATTTCTTTATTGCCCTCAAGGGGCTAAACATAGAAGGGACAAACAAAGACAGACAAAGGGATTAAGTCGATTACATCGACCCCAGTGTGTAAATGGTACTTAATTTATCGACCCCGAAAGGATGAAAAGCAAAGTCGACCTCGGCGGAATTTGAACTCAGAACGTAACGGCAGACGAAATACCACTAAGCATTTCGTCCGGCGTTCTAACGTTTCTGTCAGCTCGCAGCCTTAGAAAACAGAAGTAAATTGATGGAGAGTAGTAGAGGGAGAGAGAGGCAGGGAAGAGATTGGGTAACTGAAAAAGAGGGTGGTAAACAGAATAACAAAGGAAAGAGTGAGATTGACTAGCCAACTGATAGAGAGATAATCTGATAGAGAAACAAACTGACAGAGAGAGAATGAGAAACAGAAAAAGAGAGAGAGAGGGGTGGGAGAGAGAGAGAGAAAGCAAGAAAAGAGGGGAAGATAAACTGATATGGAAAGTAAGGGAGAGAGTGAGAGAGAGAGACAAACATATAGAGTGAGGCATACTGAGAAAGAAAGAAAATGACGAAACCAGAAGGAAAGAGGAGCACAAGTTGAGAAAGAAAGAAAGAAAGAAAGAGAACAAGCAAAAGAGGGCGGAAGAGAGGCAAACCAAAAGAAAAGAAAAAGCAAACTGGGGGAGGGAGTGAAAAATCGAAAGACGGAGATAGTAAGAAAGAAAGCAAGATGGAAATAGAAAAATAAAGATGACCAGATGGGCAACCCATGAGTGGAAGAGATGGTAGGAGGGGGATATCTGTAAATATACTTCTTCCATTCTTTTACCCAGTAATGTAAATGTCAAAATATTATTATCGTTTTTCTTTCCAGGCGGTGAGCTGGCAGAATTGTTAGCAAGCCGGACAAAACGCTTAGCGGCATTTTGTCCGTCTTTATACTCTGAGTTCAAATTCCGCCGAGATCAAACTTTGCCGTTCATCCTTCGAGGAATGCACTGCGTAGATATGGTATTTCTACGCCTTTTTACTATAAGAGGGAATTTTTCTCTACGGTAACTGCAGTGAATTTGCCTTTAAAAGTTAAAATTATGTCACAAATATCCTTTAACTAACCTAAAGTTCGTTTATTCTTTATCTCTGCTTGGCAATGGTGTTGCTATTTTTATTCCGACCAGGCAGTCTACGAGCGCAACTCAGTCATTGTTGATTGTTTTTAGCTAATGCTGCGGCTTTGAATCTGCCCACGGTTATCTCCCTTCGATATTTCCCATTGAGGAACGCTAGAGAGCCAGGAATGCGCATCTTGGAATACGCTAGAAGGAGGCACTAAATAGTTAAGGTGCTTTTACACCTTTTACAGTAAAAGAAAATTTTCCCCATGGTAACTACAGTAAATTTACCCTTAGAAGATAAAATGTGTCACAAACATATTTTAACTAACCTAACGTTCGTTTGTTTTTAGTAGTAGTAGTAGTAGTAGTAGTAGTAGTAGTAGTAGTAGTAGTAGTAGTAGTAGTAAGAGAAGTTGACTTCAATAAAGAGAAGTTGTAAGCAGGTGGTCGACTCAGTTCAATGGGTGTATATTTATTCTATGTCTACGACATCTGTCATCAATATGAAACAAGATTTGCGTATATTACATATAAGTGTGGGTGTTCTGTGTGCATATAATTTTGCAAATTTATTTACGTATATATTTATTTTGCAAAATTTATCCATATGTATTAATATTTCATGTAATGACTTTGCTTCATTCCTCGTTTTCTGTTATATATGTGCGTATGTATGTGCAGTGGAGGCGCATTGGCCCAGTGGTTAGGGCAGCGGACGCGCGGTCATAGGATCGCGGTTTCGATTCCCAGACCGGGCGTTGTGAGTGTTTATTGAGCGAATACATCTAAAGCCCCGCGAGGCTCCGGCAGGGGATGGTGGCGAACTCTTTCACAACAACTTTCTCTCACTCTTTTTTCCTGTTTCTGTTGTGCCTGTAATTCAAAGGGTCAACCTTGTCACACTGTGTCATGCTGAATATCCCCGAGAACTACGTTAAGGGTACACGTGTCTGTGGAGTGATCAGCCACTTGCACGTTAATTTCACGAGCAGGCTTTTCCGTTGATCGGATCAACTGGAACCCTGGATGTCGTAAGCGACGGTGTGCCAACAAAAAATGTATGTGCGTGTATGTATGTATGTATATATATATATGTGTATGTGTGTGTGTGTGTGTGTGTTTATATACATATATATATATATATATATATATATTGTGTGTGTGTGCGTGTGTGTGTGTGTGCGTGTGTGAAATCCAAGGATCAAGGTGTTTGAAGTTAGTAAAATTTCGAGCAGTCCGTAAAAGGTATAAAAAATAACTTTCAGGGACAATAGTGGCTTATTTTTCTCATATCAAAGTTTGATAAGCTGAAGAATATTTTTATAGTTCACGATTTGCAACTGGGGTTGCTGTGTATGCGAATAAAAGTCTAAATGGGTCAGATGAAATTTAGGCTACATGTTTTCTAGCTGGCAGAACCTCGGAAGTAGGGGCACTTCGTTAGCTATTCATCACTGGCCGGACGTGTAGCTAGCGGATTACCCCGCGTTTGGGTAATTACTACTTCCGAGGTTCTGCTTGCTAGGAAACATATGTAGCCCGGATTATATCAACCCCATTCCCTAAATTTGGGCATATATATATATATATATATATATATATATATATACATATATATATATATATATATATATATATATATATATACATATATATATATATATATATATATATATATATATATATATATATATATATATATATATATATATATATATATATATATATATATATATATATATATATATATATATATATATGGTATGGCCCTTATAAATAAGATGAAAATTATTATTTTAGCAAAATAATTAGAGCGTCATACAAAATGCGTTGCGTCACTTAGATATCTCTTCTAGCCAATATGCTCTGAGTTCAAATGTTGCTGAGGTCAGCTTTGCTTTCCTCCACTCAATTACATGGAGTACTAGTCAAGTACCAGGCTCGATGTAATCGACTGATCTAAAAACCTCAAATTCCTGGAGTGAATCACTGGAAAATGTTTACACACATAGTCTATCCTTTCTTTTACCAGTCATGAGATGCAATATTGTTTGTACCTGGTGACAGACGACACTAAACTAACTAGGCTAATTCGGTTCTCGCACTATTTTTGTAATGCCATAGGATTAATTTGTAATACCATATGATTAAACAGTAACATAGCAGCGTCGAGCATGAAAGAGATCTTGTAATCTGAGCTCGTAAAGCAGTTATAGTTAGGGTTCTACACATGAAATTATTCTGCACATGAAATCATTTCATTACTCTCCTTTTATTTTGCTAATGAACATTCTACCAATCTCATTTGTCTCCCTTTATAAATGTTGTGACGTGCCTGTATAAAATAAACCAATTTTATCACTTAATAAAGGTCGAGAGCTGGCATAATTGTTAGCACACCGAGCAAAATGCTTAGCGGCATTTTGTCCATCTTTAAGATCAAAGTTCAAATTCAGTTCTGCCGAATTTGATTAGCCATTCATCCTTTCAAGGTTGATAAAACAAGTACCAGTTGACCACTGGGGTCGATGTAATCAACTAACACCTTACCCCGAAATTGCTGACTTGATGCCGAAATTTGAAATCAATATTATCAGTTAATACAAGGCGGCGAGCTGGCAGAATCGTTAGGGCGTCAGGCGAAATGCTTAGCGGTATTTCGTCTGCCGCTACGTTCTGAGTTCAAATTCCGCCGAATTCAACTTTGCCTTTCATCCTTTCGGGGTCGATTAAATAAGTACCAGTTACGCACTGGGTTCGATGTAATCGACTTAGTCCCTTTGTCTGTCCTTGTTTGTCCCCTCTATGTTTAGCCCCTTGTGGACAATAAAGAATTAAATATTATCAGTTAATTTTCGGCTATTGTAAGCCGAGGGAACGACACAGTTTCGAATTTGGATTGTTTTTTTTTTATATATATATTCTTAACTCAAGAAGAAAGGCAATGCCCATGGCTTCTTTGCAGGGCCACCGAAACTGTTAAGAGAGAAGTATAGGAGTATCTTCAAATCGGGGACCTGGCCTGGATTCTTGCAACAGAGTGGACTCCGCTAAAAACACCCAAAGTACCAGACGGTTAGTAGTTAATCCATATTACGAATTAAGTCTACCACTCGAGAAGCTATGGAAGGATTTGAACTCAGATCTCAAAATACTGGAGCAAATATTCTAAGGTATCCTATTCAACTTTCCTATATTTCTGCTAACTAACCTCCCTTGATTGCTATTGTTTATAAATCCCAGAAGGGTAAAAAGTAATGTTGATCTCTGACAGATTCGAACCTGGAGCGCAGGAAGTCGGAATATATCAGATGTTCTAACGGCTCTTTCAATTACTCCATCCCCATCTCAGCCCCAGCCCTTCTTTTTGTATTTCTATGACTACATTATCCAATGTGTTTTGTCCTTTTTAAAACAGTAGCGTGTGAATTGAGGAGATTTTGTTGTTATTTCTCGGAGCCCGCTGAATCTGGAAATCTCCAAGAAATTTCACTACGCTTAAATACATACATGTGTGTGTGTGTGTGTGTGTGTGCATTGAACTTCTGCACAGCTCTATCTGCCAAATTGAACTCTCAAAATCACAACGGTATTAGTTAACCCAAGGATACAAAAATATCACTTGCCCAAAATGCCGCGTAGAGCGATTGAACACTAAAAATGCGCGAGAGTGAAACGAACTTCTTAACCACCTAGCCATGCCCGCGCATTTTCGTGGTTTCTCTTCTACCGTGCTTGTCAATGTCAAATATAGATATCAGCACCACTGGCTAGATCAGTGGTTTCCAAACTTTTTCAGGTTGACCCCCCACCCCCACCCCTTGACACCCAAGCCACATTCCTACTGCCCCTACCCCAACTAACCATCGCAAACATAGACCGCTTTCTAAAGCAAATTCAAAGTAACTGTATTTCACAAATAAAACTTAACCTAATGAACCCATTATTTTGTTGCTTTTACATGAATTGCCACCCCCATTATCGTCCCAATTTTTACATGAATCGCTACCCCATCATCACCCCACATTTCTTCAATGTCCCCTTGGAACTTTCCACCGCCCCAGGGGGCTGAGCAATACTGCCCACTTTGAGAACCACTAGGTTAGATGGACGGATGTAGAAAGGGTACCTGATTGTTAGAGACGTTAGAATAGAAAAAGATACATAAATAGATAGATAGATAGATAGATAGATAGATAGATAGATAGATAGATAGATAGATAAAGAGAGAGAGAGGCAGACAGACAGACACGTAAGAAGGTACTTTGGGATGAATAGGTACGAAAAGTATATATACAGTATGTGTGTGTGTGTAGAGAGAGAGAGAGAGGGGGGCGAGAGGGAGAGAGATAGAGGTAGATTTCACAGCCTTTCCTTCTTGTTTTCTGTTGCTGTTTCCTTGTGACCACGAGATAGATATGTTATGTAAAATGTGTCAAAGTGTGGAAGCGAACAGATTTTCTTGCGTAATAATACATCAGGCGCAACTCAAAAGTAACATGGGAAACACAAAGACAATTTATTCCCAGCAAAACAAAGCTAAATTAATCTAAACTGATCTAAACAACTAACTAATCACAACAGTGTACACACGTGTGTATATGTGTGTATATGTATAGGTATGTGCGAGTGTATCTATATAGATATACATATATATATATATATATATATATATATATATATATATATATATATATAAATATATATATATATATATATATATATATATATATATATATATATATATATATATATATATATATATATATATATATATATATATATATATTTATATATATATTTATATATATATATATATATATATATATATATATATATATATATATATATATATATATATATATATATATATATATATATATATATATACATATATATTTATATTTATATATATATATATATATAGCAACCTGTAAATAGATAGCCCTGTAAGATAACAAACAATTTCTGGAAACTATGTAAAGCTTCAGGACATAGCAATATAGATTCTTAATTAAAAACAGCTTTCTCTTATTTTTTCTTTCCTCTTACACCCTTTTATTATTCACTCACTCTCTCTCTCTCTCTCTCTCTATCTATCTATCTATCTATCTATCTATCTGTATCTATCTCTCTCTCTCTCTCTCTCTCTCTCTCTCTCTCCTTTTTATTCTCGATTTCTTTTTCCATCGTCATCATCATCAACAACATCATCATCAACGTCATCGTCGTTATCACTGTTATCTTCATCAGTAGCAGCATCGTCATCGTGATTGTCTTCACCGTCATCCGCATCGTCGTCATCGCTGCCGTTGTCGTCTTTATCAACATCATCATAATCATCATCATCATCATCATAATCATCATCATCATCATCACCAATGTCATCATCGTCGTCTTCATCTTCCTCAATATTGTCATCATTATCATCATCACTTTCAAAATCATCGCTCTACTACTTGTTATTTATCTGTTATCACCTTTCTTGTTATTGCCGCCAGGTCATAATATATACAATATAACATACACAAAGTTGTTACAGAATATATGAGGATGAACACAACAAATCTATATAAAAATTTATAGAAAAATTGGTGGAAGGAGGAAGATGTTACGCAACGCACATATGTACATATATATATATATATATATATATATATATATATATATATATATATATATATATATATATATATATATATATATATATATGTGTGTGTGTGTGTGTGTATATGTATATGTATATACACACCAACACACACATGCTGATTTTTTATTAAGACTTGTTAAAATGTTTTTTAATTGCACACGGCACAAAATCATTATTACAGAAAACAATTAAAGGTATATCTGCAAAATGAGATATAATTTAAGGAAGCACAGACACACAAAAAAAAAACAAGATAAACTACACATGCGCACGATTGAGAGCAACCAACTACGTTGGGTCAGGTTACCCCACTATTTTTGGAACTATCCAGTCCTCATTTTAGAACTTGGTGCATCCAAGGGCACCTGCGAGAAATTTCTGAGTTGGAGAAAAGAAAATTATTAAACATCCCCTGAGAATATCTGTTTATGAGGTGACCAACCATTGGTGTGATCTTCAGCAATATCCTATCGTCTGGATCTCTTTTAATCTCCGTCTCCTTTTTTCTCCTTCTCGAACGCTGTAAGGTCGTCATTATTGCGCTTCAGAACGCACACCATTAATTCCAGGGCCGCTTTGCTTATTTTCTGGCTCGTAAACCTCTGGTCGTGCCACGGATAGCAGTGCCTTTTTAATTTTTTTTTTTTTTTTTGCGGCGTCATTGACTTCCTTCTGTAATTTCATTTTTTCTTTCTTTTTTTACTGTCCGCCAGGGTTTGTCCCTCCTATCTACCCTCCATTTGCTTTTTGTCGAAAAAGGATGGAGTAATACCAATGGAAGGGTAGGAACATCCACATTTTTTTGGTTGTTGGCTTTCGCTTCTTTTGGTCGTTGGCCTTCGCTTCTTTTGGTCGTTGGCTTCCGCTTCTTTTGGTCGTTGGCCTCCGCTTCTTTTGGTCGTTGGCTTTCGCTTCTTTTGGTCGTTGGCTTCCGTTTCTTTTGGTCGTTGGCCTCCGCTTCTTTTGGTCGTTGGCTTCCTAATCAGTTTCCAGTTTGACAACTCTTCGAGCTGAGAATTAAATGATTTTTACCATCGTTTCCGGGTTTGGTGCCCTGAGAATACTAATCGCTATATCATGCTGTTGTTGCTGTTACTGCTAGTGCTGATACTGCAGTCTCTAGTGTTCTCTTCTTTGTCTTTTGCTTTCCACGAAGAAATCACTAGATATAACATTGTAATTTTCACAACTCTTCTCGAGAGATATATCAGGCAACTTGATATGTCTGTTGTGCAGGTATATCAAGCAACAGTACTTGTGTATCCATATCAAGCAACAGTATATACATACGTAATTAAACTTCTTATTTAAATGAACCATATCTTCAAAAATTTAGCAGACATTTCCAGACATTATAAAAATTAACAATTCGATTTATAGGGTATACAAATTTAATAGTTTAGAACTATAAACAAGAAAAAAATGTAAAACAATGAGAAAATAAATTATTTTCTTTCTTCTATGTTATTTGAAACCGTATCCTCCACATTGCGAAGATATTACTTTTAAGCGCTTCATAATCATGTTTTTGTTTTTGTTTTTTTTGTTTTTTTTTTCATGGTAACACCAAGGTAGACCTACCTAATCGTTTACTAATCGGTTATTAACTTTTAAACAACGTTATCAGAATGTTGATTAGGACTTGAAATAATCTTTATTAAAGAATGTTATTTATGGTTGAAATTTAATCGATTAATAACAGATACAGATCAAGTCATACTAATTGTATTGATTATCTCCTTTCGTATGCTTACAGATCATTAATCAATAACTGTAAATATAATTATTTAAAAACTTGTATAAATGTGTTGATTTTAAAATAGTTACACGATTGGGTAATATATGCATGCATATATATATATATATATATATATATATATATATATATATGCATATATTTGTGTGCTTATATGCGTGTATATGTACATGTGTACATGTATGTATGTGTGCGCGCGCGTTTCTATGCATCTATTAATTATCAGTGGAGTAAATAATTTGATATCTACATATATATAAGATTTCAAGTAATCATATTTGCAGTTATTGGAAAAATGGTTTGCAAGCATGAGAAAGCGGATAATCAATATAATTAGTATGACATAAACTATATCGGTTATTAAGAAGTTAAATTTGAAACATATAAATAACTTTCTAGGACTAATAAATCTGTTACATATGCATATATATATACATACACATACATATGTGCGTGTGCGTGAGTGTGTATGCGCGGTGTCCGTACGTGTGTACGTGTGTGCGTGCGTGTGTGTGTATTGACTCTGCTATTATAGGGAATTGCAAAATCTATGATCTTACAAAGTTTATTTATTTTCTCCTCTGTGAACATATCTGGTTCTTACCTTAATAGTACTGTCAGTCATTATGGGGAAATCCCACGAGATCTTGTGATTCTCATTTCCTATCAAAGTTTCTGGTTCATGTTTCACTTTTCTCTTGTTTCGAAATCACACACTCGGATAACATCCCAACTCACTCTTCTGCTTACATATTCATGTTTGCATTTATACTCCTTTTGTGCTTGTACACTGCACTCAGTCAAAAAGTGATTGATACTTTCCTTTCCTGTAAATTCTACATATGCTGTCTGATTGGGTTTTGTCGATCTTTGCCTTTATCAGGTTTGTTCTAAGGGCTTGTTCCTCTGTGGCTATAATTAGTATTTCTGTTTCTCACTTCAAGTTTCCGCTCATCAAGCAGAGCCAACGATCTTTATTTCTAATATTTTCGGTTTGTTGTATGAATTGGCCATATATCTCTTTCCATCTTTTTGTTCTGTTCTTCCTTTTCTCATTCTCTGAATTTTTCTACCGTTTCGATTACTTTTTTAGTATCTCTGGCAGCCGACAGTATTTTTTCTTTACTCTGCACAACATAATTTTTTCAGACCCTGTATCGCAGTATTATTAACAGTGTCTTTTGCGTTTAGTAATCCTTTGCCATCTTCCTTTCTTGATAGACAGAATCAGTTGATACTACCTTTAGGACCGAGTGCGTCGTGCATTATGAGCAGCTTTCTAGTTCTTCTATCCAAGTTTCGTAGCTCGATCTTTGTCCATTGCAGAAAGGGAGCAGAGTATCTCAATATGGGCGCAGTCCATGTATTTATAGCTTTAATGATGCTCCAGCTATTTGATTTCGTTCCGGGCGCCTTCCTAATACTCTTCAGTAACCTTCTCTCTCATTTCTTCTTCCCTTATCCTATCGTTTTGCAGCACTCCTAGATATTTGTACCCCTCATCATTCCACAGCGATCTAATGATGTTGTTGGCATTATTATTATTATTATTATTATTATTGTTGTTGTTGTTGTTGTTGTTGTTGTTGTTGTTGTTGTTGTTGTTATTATTACTACCTCCGCCTTAGCGAAGGCGGAGGTGTTGTTTTCAGTCTTGTTCACCCACCCACCCTCCGAATATGTCATGGCATCTGCGAAATTACTTGTGAAAATGGATCTTGTTAAATTTCTTCCAACTACTTGAAATATTTCGAATTTTCGTCAAATTTTGCTGTTTTTTTTTTCATTTCATATAGTGATGTAACTTCTTTATAATTAATTTCTAGCCAAAAAAAAAATGAATGATTTTCATCAGCATACAAAACTACACCTTAAAATTAATTTGCTAAAAATTTGAAATACTTAAAGTTGTTGAAAGATATTTAACAAAATCCGTAAAAATATTTGTCTTCATGTTTTCAGCGTGAAATACGCTACATGCTCTTAACAGAATTTTACCTCCAAAATTCTGCTTCTTAATATTTAATATCTTAATATTCCAACATGATTAAATCCTTTTCATTTTAAGAAGTAGTAAGCACGAGAGGACATTTATTTAAATTCAATCTTATTTTGTCGTCCAGCAAATCAACAGCCACTCCTGCTACAAAAGAATACGAATTAACTGTTGCAAAAATTAAGACTAAAAAGATATCTCACTGTGTCTTACAAAATGTCAATGCAAACAACAACAGAAGCGACCATGACAACAATAGAACCAACCAAACTAATGCAATCATCTCCACCTGCGAAAGCAACAAGAAAAACAATAATGATGACATCTAAGACAGTAACATCAAACCATCAGTTACTCAAACTCAAAATCAGGTCCGTTGTTTACTTGTGCAATGCAAATGTGAGTTTATTTAGCTTTGAAAGACGAATGGGGTTCTAGCCAGGCCAGAAATAATTGTGCTTCCCCGAGAAGAGCGGTAAAATAAAGAACCCATACCAATAATGCATTAACAGAAAAAGCAGATGTGTTGATAACCTAACAACAGCACAAGCAGAGAAATACTAGGAGGATTTGTAAGAATCGGTATGGCATCTGAGGAGAGGAAGGCAGTTTGGAACGGTAGGATAAGTGACATCAAACAATATACCACCTGAAATAAACTTTAATTATTTTAGAATGTCTTTAGATAAGTACGAAAAGAATGTTAATATGAGAAAGACCCACACACAAAAAAGGAGGCCGAACTAAAAATAAAGGTACAGATACTGCTATCTCAAGAAACCTAACAAAATATACCCGAACACATTCACCTGAAGAATGGTTATCTCGTAAGAGTTGTGGTGAAAGGTTGGAGGACCAAATGTTACTCTTGTGAAAGCACTGACCACCAGAAAGTTTTTGTCTACTTTGTAAAAAGAATTTAAACTGCTTTGTTTCCTACGTCGCAGCTACATCAACAACTCCAACACCAGCACCAAGGACTGCAGAAAACAAGACCCTAAATGCAGACATACACAAAAATCAGTCTTCAACTTCCCCCTCTAAGTCATCGTCAGATAATAACGAGAAAAAAGGATGGACCAAGGGAATAGCAAGTGATCACCAGAAAAGTCCAAAAACAAAGGATGAAAAACCATAGCTTCATCACAAAAAAACAGACGTAAACAAAATGTCGAAAAACACTCAAAATTGTCGCCCACCAACATGTGACCAAACAACATTAAAAATAACAAAAATAACAAACTCCAAATCCCCAACAACAACCAAAACCTGCTACAATGCTGGATAACACAGCGAAACACGCAAATAGAAAGCATTGTCAACTTCACCATCTTAAACAAAAGCAACAGTGAGCTGATGGACGGCCTAAAAAAAAACTCATTGTAAAGACGAAATAACAGAAGGGGAAGAATTTGATATATTCATCCCTCAAACGCCTAAAGGCAGATTACTAATAATAGCGTCAAAGGTCATTAATCGTGCCCTCTTGAGCAATTTCCTAGGGAATCTTGAGATTTTTAGCAAAAACTAATCAAGACATTAATTATAAGGGCCTTTTAAAGAACTTCCGCCGAGAAAACAACATAGACCACGCCCTATTCTCGATTGTGAAGATGAGTGACATCCATCTGCTTTCTCTCAGAGTAGAATGTATAAATGTCCGTGTCAGTTGGGGTCAGCTTGAAAGTAAGGTCACTTAATCAATGACTTCAGATCATTAGACGTAGATGTGGTAGCCATTACCTAAACCAGTATTTCTGAAACGCACACACTGAACTCAATTTTTGATGACTACAAGACATTGACAATTCTTTTACAGAAACAGTTTCAATAAAGTCAACCCGAGGCTATAGTAGATGACACGTGCTTTTCAAATTTGCTTTTAAAATTCTTAGAGCTCTCTATTGTATCATTAATAATCAATCTTCAACAACGTATCGAACAAGATCGTAATGTTTTGATTCACATGGACAACCGTTCTTTCCTTCAGAGGGCACAATACCTTCAATTGGTTTGTCATCACAAATATTAGATGACAAACGTAAAGAGGTAGATCTAACTGATGTCTGTAGTGCATCGTTAGACTTTAAGGCTGATAGAATAGTTTTCAATGTTTCTTTTTTTGGTTTCTGCTTCATGTTGAAGACGCAATTTTTTACTTCATGGCCGCTGTTTAAATTTAGATTCACTGGCCTAAACCGCTTAGCAGATAATCCATACGCTTAGCGACATATATTACAGTCAATCTCATCATATGGCACCTGTATTAAAATAACCACTCGACATGAAAACAACTGCTGCGGTTTGCGTGTCGAAAAGCGAGCAGACGGTTCTTGAACATTTGCCATCTTCATATATATATATGCATGTAAGAATTGTGTTTTCTCTCTTGAAGGTGTATGTGCAAGAAAGAAGGAACGGCAACAATTATGTGAGATAAGTAAGAGAAAGTTTTTAAACGGCCTAATCGCAAGGTAAGGTGTTTGGTTGCAATTAAGACATCTCTGGTGAGTTTCGAAATCGAAATTTATTTATATTGAAGATGGCAAATGTTCAAGAACCGTCTGCTCGCTTTTCGACACGCAAACCGCAGCAGTTGTTTTCATGTCGAGTGGTTATTTTAATACAGGTGCCATATGATGAGATTGACTGTAATATATGTCGCTAAGCGTATGGATTATCTGCTAAGCGGTTTAGGCCAGTGAATCTAAATTTAAACAGCGGCCATGAAGTAAAAAATTGCGTCTTCAACATGAAGCAGAAACCAAAAAAAGAAACATTGAAAACTATTCTATCAGCCTTAAAGTCTAACGATGCACTACAGACATCAGTTAGATCTACCTCTTTACGTTTGTCATCTAATATTTGTGATGACAAACCAATTGAAGGTATTGTGCCCTCTGAAGGAAAGAACGGTTGTCCATGTGAATCAAAACATTACGATCTTGTTCGATACGTTGTTGAAGATTGATTATTAATGATACAATAGAGAGCTCTAAGAATTTTAAAAGCAAATTTGAAAAGCTCCGTCAAAAACATGTCGGTTACTGTGATCCAGCACACAGTCCAGATGAATTATCAGTGGCAGAAACTGATAGCATTATTATGAACAGGTAGCATCCTATTACAGTTTTCCGAAAGTTACAAATAAACGTAGAGAAACTAGAAACGCAGTAGCTTCGCTGTGACAATGATGTATAGGAAAATTAACAACGGTGAACATCGTCTTAGAAGCAAGATGAATTTTCTTTCTTTTTTTCCGGAAAGCGCAGATACAATTTATTGCTTTTGCTGCAACGTTCTTCACTGTTCAAATGAGTCTTTTTTTTTTTTTTTTAGGAAAATCTGGAATTAATGACTGGAAGTATGCTCATGAATATTTGCAGTTGCATGAAAATTCAGTACATCATGCGGAATGTCTTAAGAAGTGGTTTGAGACATCACTGCGATTGCAGACTAATAAAACTATTTATAAAAAGACGAAGACATGGAAAAAGAACGAGAACACTAGTATAAAGCTTTGGAACGTTTAATGAACATTCTGTATGTAACTGATCACAATTTACCTTTCGGAAGAACTTCAAATACATTATTTACACCGTACAATGAGATATTTTTTTTCTTTTCGACAGTGTTGAGCAACTTGTAAAATTTACTCTGACAATGAACGTCGGGTTGTGTCTATTTCCGTCGGGTTTATGTCTAAAGAAATTCACATTTACTATTGAGGAAAACATTTTCAGAATGAAATAATCAATTTGTTGGAAAATGTTGTTCAGGAAAATATATTAAACCGAGCTAAAGAAGACAAATATTTCATCCTTATCTTAGACTATATGCCAGATATAAGTCATGTTGAGTAGCTTTCAGTTACAATATGATTTTAGATGTATAAATCATCTCAATAAAGAAACTTTTTGCTAGTTATAAACCAGTTATAGATACTACAAAAGGCGAATTTTTATACGAAAGTATACTTGACTTTCTGAGAGAGATCAAGCTAGAATTCCATAACGGCAGAGGTCACGACTATGATAATAGTTCAGATATGAAGAGGAAGAATTAATAGGTTCAGACGCAGATCATGATGGAAAATCCACGATTTTTTATGTTATCTGATTGTTGATAGTGTAACAAGTCACCGAATATCCACTTCATTGCTTTGGTACTGTCTGGCGTTTATGTTTTATTTTCTGCCTCTCCTGAACGACAGTATATACTGGATAAAAATTATTAAATACCTAACTGCAAAACTATTTTTACGGGACTAGATGAAATGCAGATTAGAATATACGACAAAGCCATTAAATATGAAATTATGAGAATACAAGACCTTAATTTTCAGAAATATCTGCTTTTGGTGAGAAAATGCGAAATGAAGCAGAAACTTTTGTAATCGCAGATTATAGTGATGATGAATGTCTGATATGTCTTAGACAGAGTAAATGTTGTCAGTAAAACTGTACAGAATCCCAACGCGGAACTTGTCAACAGCGGTTTCATAATTAAATAACGTCACTAATTAATTATCATGCAAGGAATGTGAAGCACCGCGAGTAACAGAAAATAAATTTCCTTCAAATGTAGATGCTGAACCGATTTTCAAGAGTAAAAGAATATATCGAAAAAAAAAATCAATTCGAATATGAATCTAATGACGAAATCTGAAATGCAGATCACCCAGGTAGGAGTCTCTTTTTTAATTTTTAATAATGTGTTCAATGTAATACTCGACACAATGTGAATATTTCATGAGAGATATTTTGAAGAGTAACAAAGTTGTAATAACACATACATAGATAGCATTAAAATTTTACCGTTAAAAACTATCTGAAATTAGCATATCAACGTTTGGCGGACAAGTTAAGGTACTATGGCTGAACTAGATATTCCTAAAGAACTACTATGAAGATGTTGAAAGCTTCTTGAAAAATCCATTATATTCCACAATAACAATAACTTACAGGATGTCAAGCCAAATCTGTGGTGGTATGCCTAGACTACCAATAATTGTGGCCACTAGAAAGAGTGAAGTTTCAGTTAAGTGACCCCAGATTTCGAGTTCTTCCCTAATTATTGCTATCAGATACTTTAAGTGTCCTTAGAATTGTCAATTTCGTTCACTTAAATAGGAAGACCTACTAACATTTCAAAAGTTAAAAAACTTGAGCTCGAAGATAAACTCAGCGACGCCTCTTTCTACATTGTATTATGAGATATCTGATAACAAGCAACATCTTCAGTAGGTTTGCTGATCTGTTGGAGCCTGTAATTACATTTCTGAAAAAGGAAAAGAATAAAATCCTATCAACTGGAAAATTATGAACAGAGGCAATAGTGACGACCAGAGATGAATAGATGAAGAGAGGCTCATTCAACTTACCTATCTCACAGTTTTCTTGGGAGGAGAAAATCAACGCAGAAACCAATACTAGTGTCGAGTTATCAGGCTCAGATAGTTAGTCTGAAATGGTGGGGGGGGGGGGGGGGGGCAAGGAAAATCACAGAAATAATGTTTAGATCTCACAGTGTATTCTGTATAAGAAAGGCCAATGACAGTGTCATAATCATTACACAACTCGGTTAAAGGCCGCCTTAAGAGATTTAATGGTTCTAGGCTTCAGCCTGCCAAGGTTATAGGTAAATACGGTACAGAATAAATGCAAGATCTGGTTCCTTACCGATATCATGAATCATCAACGAACTCACAACTTGACATCCAACGAAAGGATAAGATGTTTCTCATCTTACACTGACAATTTTAAACTTTCAGAATTAAATTCCAGTGGGAAAGTTTAAAAAATTCCTAATATTGAAATAAAAGACTGCAAATTAGAAGAATACACCTATAATTTACAGGGATTATTTCGTAATTTCCTAACCAGGTTTAATGATTTGCAGAAGTTGAAGCCTTACTTCACCTTTCTTGTAAATCTATTTATTGTTGACGTGATCATTGAAAGTTATCTAACTCTCCAACACCCAGTTCAGAATTGTCTACTGAGGAAATGGAACTAATGGATTTTACAGGAAAATCTTGGCCTAAAAGTGGTCCACAAATCGCAGACTATAACTGTATTCTTGAAACAAGTTCTAGAAATATAAAATCCTGAACTCCATTTTCCGCACGACATTCTGTAATGAAGTGTGTGAAGTTGAAACAGCGTGCACTTCCTCCAACTAAACACCTGACAGAACTATTCTGTTCAATCTTGACAATGATACATTAAACCTAAGCGGAGAATATGGACAGGTTAAAACTCCGAATAACTAAGATACAGTTCATTACGAAGTTCAGACTAACAATAAACCGCCTGTGGGAGCTTGAAACAAAGAGACAGATATACTGTTTTCAGGACAGTTATAGACTTCCGACCACTCAGCTACTCGAACACAAACGAAAACAAACAGTCTAATGAAGGGTTGTGAATCCGAAAGCGCTCAGTGAACAAGCAACAAGGCTCAACCCAAGCAACAAGGCTCAACCCAAGCAACAAGGCTCAACCCAAGCAACAAGGCTCAACCCAAGCAACAAGGCTCAGTCCAGAGATATTTTCCAATAAAAGTAACTTTCTATGTATCTATCTAGCAATATATCAAGCTATCTATCGACTTAGCTCTATTTTGTCCATGTATCTAGCTATCTACCTTGTCTGATAATACAGATAAACACATAAACCCAGTATGAAATAAAAACTTAACAACAATAGTTCTCTCATTTAGATGTGCCCAAGGATATTTATTAAGATTACTAAACTTTAATTTAGTTATCTCTCTATCAACCAAAACTATGCATTTATCGATCAATTAATATTTCTGTCTATATATTTATCTAGAGATAATATTTAAGAAAGAGACCTCAATATTATGTAAATAGAGGAATTTATCTGTAAATAATATGTGACAATTATTTACAGATATATATATATATATATATATATATATATATATATATATATATATATATATATATATATATATATATATATATAAATGAATGATTTATACCTGGTAGCTTACTGGTAAAGCACGGTCACTTTCATAATGTTCGTTATATGTATGGTAAATGAAATACGGAAGATTGAAGATACGAGAATTTTTATTAATCACAATTGTTTCGACACATCTAGCATCGATCACTCACGGGTGCGACACTTAACAACTGGTTCAGGAGCATCCGGCGGTGTAGATGTGTCTCATCGGGTGATAAATAGATATAACTCGTTAAAATAAGTTTCGCAATGTATCTTCTCATTTCGTAGAAAGAAAAGCAGCAAAACAAAGGATATATTTTCATTTATATAGATCAAAAATAAAATAACAGATGCAAAAAAGAAACGAACACGCAATAGGTGTTTTGCGTGTTCGTTTATTTTTTGCATCTGTTATTTTATTTTTGATCTTCTATATAAATGCAGTTGTTGAGTACCCCACCCATGAGTGATCGACAACTGTCGGGATTACTAAAAATTCTCGTATCTTCCATCTTCTGTCTTTCATTTACCATATTACAATATACATACATGCATACATAGATACATACATACATACATACATACATACATATATATATATATATATATATATATATATATATATATGTATATATATATATATATATCACAATTAATATATATACGCATGGGTCAGTGGTTCGAGCGTCGAGCTTACGATCGTGAGGTTGTGAGTTCGATTCCCAGACCGGGCTGCGTGTTGTGTTCTTGAGCAAGACACTTTATTTCACATTGCTTCAGTTCACTCAACTATAGAAATGAGTTGCGACGTCACTGGTGCCAAGATGTATTGGCCTTTGCCTTTCCCTTGGACAACACTAGTGGCTTGGAGAGGGGAGGCTGGTAGGCATGGGCGACTGCTGGTCTTCCATAAACAGCTTTGTCCGGACTTGTGCCTCGGAGGGTAACTTTGTAGGTGCAATCCCATTGTCATTTATGGCCGAAGGGGGTCTCCGAATATATATATATATATATATATATATATATATATATATATACACACACACATCTTCCTACTTTTCCATCCGTAGATGTACCTATCAATCTACCAACTCGGACAATACAGTTAAGCACTAACACTAGTAACATCATCTAAGCTCTTATTGTTCACTGCTTATCACACTATCTTATTCTGTGTTATACGAAACTTAACAGCATTTAACTGCATACTCGTTTTATTCAACCTTGAGAATATTTCGACCAGATTTTCGACGTACGGCTACCATGGAGACCAGACCTATGCTAACAGTACATGGTGGTTTTTAAAACCTGATAATTGTATCATTGCCTATTTTTCATTAAAATATTAACAGACTGTAATTTTATGACGTGTTATCTGATTAAAATATCTCCGATTTTATTGGCTTCGTTTTTTATCAAATTTTCCTCCGTGTTTTGACCAGATATTTACTAAAACAAATAAATATCATTAAAAATACTTCAGCTTTCTTTTCTTATTTTCCTACAATTTAGTTATATATTTGGCAATCTAATTTCATGTTACTGAAATGCCAATTCACATAGATTTCTTTGAAGTTTCCGTAGTTCGTTACTGTATTAAATACGCTCGATATAGTTAAATCGGTTATCAGTCAAGATTTTGAAAACAAAAATGTGGTTTATATGTGTATCTTGTGATACTTGAAGCTAATACAAATTACCAGTTTTAAGAACTACACACATTAATAAATATTAATCTATACATACATTTTAAGATTTTTCATACACATTCGTAACAAAATGTGTGTAACAATAAAATTGTGCTATAGGACCTTGTTGAATGTTGTTCTTACATATATATTTGTACGTAGGTATGCGTGTACGTATAAATATACAGGGTGTCCACAAAGTCTGGGTACATAGGGATTAACACATACTTTAAGAAATTATTATTTCTTATATTTAATTGTTTATGTTATGATTTTATTTACTCCATGTAGCCAGACTTTGTAGACACCCTGTATAGATAGATAGATAGATAGATAGATAGATAGATAGATAGATAGATAGATAGATAGATAGATAGATAGATAGATAGATAGATAGATAGATAGATTTGTGTATAAATATGACTATATATAATATATATGAGGATGCATAACCAAGTAGTGAGGGTGTTGCTCTCACGATCGCGAGATCGTGGTTTCAATTTCTAGACTGGGTGGTGCGTTGTGGTCTTCCGCAAAACGCTTCATCTCACGCTGCTCTGCAACCCCTTCGATATCTGTTAGGTGACACACCGTGCAGATGTTCAGGTAACGTCGATTTGATGAATGGAGTGAGCTAACGCATAGTACATACATTTGATCACTATAAATAAATCATTTGTACAAGTCGTTCGGCAAAAGCTGAACACTCATATGTCGTTTTCGACGGTAGAGTTCATCATGTATATATATATATATATATATATATATGTGTGTGTGTGTGTGTGTGTGTGTGTGTGTGTGTGTGTGTGTGTGTGTGTGTGTGTGTGTGTGTGTGTGTGTGTGTGTGTGTGTGTGTGTGTGTGCGCGCGTGTGTGTGTGTGCGCGCGTGTGTGTGTGTATGTATCATACATACATACATGCTTATGTTTATGTATGTATATAGAAGTTTCGCTGATTCCTCCTTTATAATGAATGAACTTGCAGTATGAAGGTGCGTGACTTAGTGTTGGTTCATGAGAATAAAGTCGTAGTTTCAAGTCCTGGTTCGGACCTTGCGTTGTGTCCTTTAGGCATTTTATTTCCCCGTTTTCAAGTCTATTCAGCTGTAATGAATACCAGTCCAGTGCTGGCACATCTCTCTTTTCTCCAGCTGTCAAAATATTCGGCCATTTAAAGCGTAAGAGGGCCAATGAGACTTGCACGTCAGCCTGAGACTACACGGGTACCTAAAACAATTAGCGAAAGTATGTCACATGATATCCAGCGGTATTCACTCCCAGCTGATAGATGACTGAGCTGTAACTTGCATTACACATAGTCCTCCTTTATAATAAAACCACCGGACCATGCCAAACCATTAGGTTTCATATCAAAGTATTCCATATTCCATATTCTTCCCAAACAAAAGAACCCACAAGAAGCGGTGATAACAATTTTAAGCTTATTCCTCTCCCTGGTGCGGAGGCACATGGCCTAGTGGTTAGAGCAGCGGACTCGCTATCAGGGGATCGCGGCTTCGAATCTCAGACCGGATGATGTGTGTGTTTATGAGCGAAACACCTGAGCTCTACGTGGCTTCGGCGGAAGGTAATGGCGAACTTCCGTTGACTCTTTCGCCACAACTTTCTCTCACTCTTTCCTCCTGCATCTAGCAGCTCACCTGTGACAGACTGGCGTCCCGTCAAGATGGGGAACCTATACGCCAATGAAACCGGGAAACTGGCCCTTATGAGCCAGACATGGCTCGAGAAGGAACAAGCAACAAGAACAACTTCTCCTAGGTATATATTCTGACAAGAACTAAGGCCATCTCACCGTTGTCTTACAACGCGCTCTACACTCGATACAAGACGAAACCAGGTATACGGAAATTACAAAAATTCCTTTGTTGTTTTGCCCTGTGCAACTATTTATCTTAGCCATGCAGCTAATTATTTTCCGTGTCGTTTCTGTTAGGTCAACGGGCCCAGATACGTAACGTACATATTTTTTCGTAGTTTTCGATTACTTTTGTACGCTTCTTGTATTCTTTTGTATATCGCATTCATTTTCTATCGTCTTGTCCTCGCTAGAGAATTCCCTAATAGCATTTGTTATAAAACTACTGGCACTCTGAAGCGAGCGATTCTGTTGTTAAAGGGCCGAAATTATTTTCGCTTTCACTCAACAGCTTCCGAAAAGCGAATAGCAACCATGTTTGTATTTTTCCACGTCTTTTTCGTTTAAGCATTTGTGTATGCTTAGTTTTCATGTGTGTGTGTGTGTGTGTGTGTGTGTGTACATACATATAATTATACACACACACTTACATACATACATACATACATACATACATACATACATACATACATACATACATACATATATACATATACAGTTTATTTAAACCATGTCCAATGGCCTCTTACACTTGGAGTTTCCACGGCGTGCTGCCGCTTCTTCAGACAAAGTTGTGTATGTTTGTAGAAGCATAATCAGGAATACTACGCTTTTGTTTCTATGTGCTCATAGTTACTTGTGTGTGTGTGTGTGTGTGTGTGTGTGTGTGTGTGTGTGTGTGTGTGTGTGTGTGTGTGTGTGTGTGTGTGTGTGTGTGTGTGTGTGTGCGTGTGGCGTGTGTGTGTGTGTGTGTGTTTCATACGTAATCGTACAAAATATAGAACATTATAAATTCTATAAAACACAAACACTTATACGCTTAGGAACACAAGTGTAATATTTCTGATTACGTTTATACATACACATATACAACTATACATACATGCATACATACGTACAACTATATACATATGTACTTATATACATTGATTCATATGTACTTTACACATTCATACATACATATACATACATATATGCATACATACACATACACATATATACACATACAACCATGTATATACACACACACACACACACACACACACATCTAGATGGATAATGCAGACGACATAAAGTAGATTGAGGTCACCGTGATTGACGAACTCTATAGAAAACAACGAAAAGAACCAAAACAATCAAAGAAAGATAGATTAGAATCAGAACAATATCGATCCTAATTGATTATTTCATAAAATAAATGTACAGACTTTTGGAAGAATTTGTGTCTTCTGTATAAAAATACACTTAAGAAAGTATATTAGAAAAAAATTGTTGTAAATATAGAAATGTTTTAGAGTGTATGCAGCTTAAGACGAAGGACTTTTCGTGCAAGATTGTGCTCAGCTTGTCTATTCTGATTTATTCCTTTAATCTATGAATTGTGTTTTATGTTATGATATCAGGCTGGGCCGAATTTATATTTGTGTGACCTTATGTTGTATGAAGCCTAAAGGGACCCTTGTTAAAAAGTGTTGACACCAGAGAATCTAACAAAAATGTTTAAAGGCAGTGAATTTTGAACCCCTGAACAGGATTTCGTTTAGCGTATGATGTCAAGGGATGATTGTGTAGAACATTCTGTTGCGGGTTCCGTATTCGACCTCAGGTCGCACAAGTTGGATCTGGTAGTTGCTGCAGAAATTAAAATGAGCGGACTGCGAGCCTTTTCACCCCTCCTAAATGGCTACGAGAAATTCATTTTTCCATGCCAACCTGGAGTGGGGAGTTGTCGCAGTTCTGCTCAGGAAAAATTTAGCAAGAACAATCTTTGTTGACCCGGAGAGTAGGTTGGTCGTACTTGATGTGATTCACAATAGTGGTAAGACCTTCAGGCTTGTGGCTGTCCACGCCCCTTGCGGAGCTGGACAGTCGGACTATTTCAGAGCCTTGAGAATTTTCTAGGAACATCACATACTTTGGTGTTGTTAGGAGATTTTAACACAACTTGCGATGCACGCGTAGATTGTGTTGGCTAGAATTCTATTAGGAAAGGAAACCCTTGCCTCAAAGATCTGTTCAATCGTTTTCAGCTGGCAGATCGATACAGACGAGGCTACCCGAATGCGCCATTGTGGACGTGGGTGAATAGTGACGATTGTCTAGATCTTATTTAGACAGGCTAATAGTTAGGATTAAAGATAAAGAGTTAGTTAAGTGTCCACAATTCCATCACGTCAACTTCAGTGACCACAAATTTCTGACCTGTAGGCTAGACTTAGATAGGTTCTGTAGACAGAAACCCGGCTACTGGAATCTCAACAAGTCATTTTGGCTTGTGAGGAGTACAGGAGCCGGATTAGGCAATTTGTATTGAGGGCATTAACCGGCCGACGCCGTTATTAACAAATGGTGGTATGACCTCAAAAGAGCCATAAAGTCTGAGTCAATTAGATTTAGTCAATTAGAGTCGCTAAGAAAAATAGAATAGAAAGGGCTTTAGTTAAGGCTCTAGAGGAGGCATTGAGGTCTGGCTCGGCGTCTCAAGTTTTAGCAGCGAGATTGGCGCTCAACCAACATCTCTAGGCGAAATACGAAGGGTGCATTACTAGAGCAAAGTTAGAGCATTAAAATAGACAAACACCATTTTACTGTAGTTTTTCATGCAGATGGCATGTCGAAGTTATTTATTCCCTACCCAATTTTGTTTCTCTACGCTAACTAGTACGCATTTTTGAATATTTGCTCAATGATTCAAATATGACTTCTTAAACAACTACATATGAGGAGATGCTGAGAAGTTCCTGGCATTAAGGGTATTGCAAGAAGCCTGGCTGGAGGCCCAACCTCCCGAGTTCTTTTGCAGGGCTTAGAAAAACTGAAGGACCGTTGCAATAAGTATGTGAATCTGAGAAGGGAATATGTTGAATAAAATCAGAATTATCTGATCCTCCGGCATTTTCTTTTACCCAAAGCCAGGAACTTTTCAACACCTCGTCGAAGAAGTTTATGCTTCATTGGTGATGTTATCGAATCATTTTGGTAATCACGGTTGTCCCCAGTGATTGCCAAAATGATAGTAATTCTTTCTTCTGAAATTGTCGTCAAGAGCGAAGGGCTTGCCGATTACATCAACCCTATTGTTCGAGTGGTATTATTTTATCGACCCCGAAAGGATGAAAGGCAAATTCGGCCTCGGTGAAACTTGAACTTAGAACGTAAAGAACCGTAAGTAATACCGCTCAGCCTTCTGTCCGACGCGCTAAGTGTTTTGCCAATTCGTCGCTTTTATAGCGGTTTCAAATTTTGACATAAGTCAGCAATTTCTTTTATTTTCCAGAGTGTCAGTTGAAGTGGTCAGTACAAAAACACGTTACAAGTTGTCTGTGGATATACATGAAATCGGATGAGGAGGAAGAAAAGGGCGAAGAGAAATGGAATAAAAAGTACATATAATAAGTAATATACGACTAAAAAGTATAATAAATAATACATGGCTAAAAAGTACATTTAATTACTAAATATATGAATACATGGATAATATAGTCCTCTTGATATAGGAGCGCATCCATCTAGAGCCAATCAAGGGCTTTCAATGATCCACAATCACCTTCACCATCAAGAGCACATACCCTCTCGAAATTATTGCCCTCCGACCTACAGGCACACGCTTAGAGTAGTTCCATCCACTTCAACCATACTTACCACAGACACCCACCTTTTGACGAATTCAGTGGTGGAGAGCACCCTTCTCCATTTTCAATTCCCTTTCCATGGAGTATCTAAAAAAGTCGACGCGGGTTTGACTAAAGAAGAACGTATCTGTCCAGGCGCAGGCATAGCTGTGTGGTAAGAAGCTTATTTCCCACTCACATGGTTAAGTGTTTTCTATTATAGCCTCGGAACGACCAAAGCCTTGCAAGTGGATTTGGTAGATGAAAACTGAGAGAAGACTTGGGGTTGATTCATTCGACTAAAAATTCTTCAAAGCGATGCCACAGCATGGCTGCAGTCTAATGACTGAAACTAGAAAAGGATAAAAAGATAAAGATAATTCTTTCAGCCTTGTCCGTCACGAAACTACTTCGCAAAGGCTACCAGACGGAAGAAAACAGCCTTCTAAGTCCTATTTGTAGTGGATGGTGGGGTGATCTTTTCGATGGACTCGACCGATAGCCGGATCCGTTCTACACCGGAGAAATCTGTTCATCATAACTCCATAGGTCAGCAATGCCTAGACATGAAATGCTGCTTGAGTGCGCGCAGTATGGTTTCATCGTATATCTAGGACAGTCTGTCTGGCAGTACTTCTGTGCCGGTAGAATTTATCTTAATAAACTAAAGATTTCTGGAAGTTATCCATAGTAATCTTCGACTTGAAAATCCTCCTGAGCAGAGCAGCCAGCTCATCCTTATCGACGCCAATACTAATTGTTACAAATTTTGGCACAGAGCCAGCAATTTTAGTGGAGAGGGATTAGTCGATAACACCGACCCCGGTACTTGACTGTCACTTTATTTTATCGACTCCTAAAGGATGGAAGACGAAGTGGACCTCGGTTGAATTTGATCTCAGAAATACTGAACCTGGCACTCTAACGATTCTGCCAGCTCGCCGCCTTAATAAGCGTTTCAAATTTTGACAGAAGGTCAGCAGTTTTGAGGGGCGGGGTTAGTCGATACTATTGACCCCAGTGTCTGACCGGTAAAGTTGATCTCGGAGAGATTTAAACCCAGAAAATAGGGCCGGAAGATTCTAAAGATTAATCAATAATATGTTTTGGGGATCTTTACCTTTTCGTGGGCAGCTCGATTAATTAATTTTCTTTAACTAAACACTTTGAAACTTTGTATACTGGTAGAATGTGTCATCTAGAACATCTTTTACTCTTAGCGTTGTTAAGAAAAGTTTCTATTTTTGAAGTTATTTCGTGTTAAAGTTGTCGTATTTCGGTGATTTCAACCAATCAATGACGTGTATTCAGCTGAATAAAATTACTGCAGTTGTTTGTCAACAACTTCCGGCGCTAAGAGTAAAAGATGTTCTGTATGACACATTCTTATTTCTTTATTGCCGACAAGGGGCTAAACATAGAGGAGACAAATAAGGACAGACAAAGGAATTAAGTCGATTACATCGACCCCAATGGGTAACTGGTACTTTATTTATCGACCCCGAAAGGATGAAAGGCAAAGTCGACCTACTCAGAACGTAACGGCAGACGAAATACCGCTAAGTATTTCGCCCGGCGTGCTAACGTTTCTGGCAGCTCGCCACCTTATATATGACACATTCTACCAGTAAATGAAGTTTCAAAGTGTTTAAAGAAAATGAATTAATCGAGCTGCCCATGAAAAGGAAAAGATCCTGTTTTTTCCTTAGCATTATCATTTCTTGGTAATTATTTCCTAATAGCTTTCCAGTAATCTCTGCATTATATAAGTTGACATAAACTTAAGAGAAATATAGGACTAGTATCTCTAAAACGATTTCAAGTCAATATTTGCAGCAAATTAAGGAGGCGAGGTGGCAGAATCGTTAGCACGCCTAGCCAAAAAGCTTAGCGGCGTTTCATTCGTCTTTATGTTCTGAGTTCAAATTCCGCTGAGCTTGACTTCGCCTTTTGTCCTTTCATGGTCGATAAAATAAGTGCCGGTTGAGCACTGGGGTCGATGTAATCCTCGAAATTGCTGGTCTTGTGCCAAAATTTGAAACCAATATTAATGATCTGTTCGACTTTCTTTACTTCACTTATTATTGCTTTTTACCTTTTTCGATGAGTTATAATACACTTGAGCACTGTGTAAGAAATTCATTATTATTTTATAATAAAATAAGGCGGTGAGCTGGCAGAATCGTTAAGCACCCCCGGGCGAAATGCTTAGCTGTATTTCGTCTGCATCTACGTTCTGAGTTCAAATTCCGCCGAGGTCGACTTTACCTTTCATCCTTTTGAGGTCTATAAATCCAGTACCAGTTGAGTAGTGGTGTCGATGTGATCGATTGTCCCTTTCCCCACATAATCCAGGCTTTATGCCTATAGTAGAAAAGATTATTTTATTATAAAATATGCTATGAGAAAGAGGTAGTGATGCAAGCGGTCAGTTTAGATATAAAAGTTAAGACGAAAAGAAATTTTTAAAGCAGTTCAATAAAGCTAATTTCACAAAATGATATTGATTTCCAGTTGGATCCAGTCTATTTCGTTTGTTATTGATTATGGGCCTACAGAAAGACATGAAAAATCGGCGCTCTTCTTCATTCCTTTAATCTCCTAATCTTGTATTGAACAAATCACTGAGTTATTCAAGGGAAACAACTCCACAAACTATTTAATTTCGTTATTAAATTTTATCACGGGAAACCACTGCACACCTGTATATTTTTGTAAAGGGAATATTTGTGTATTTCTATGTTATGTTCGTGTGTGCGACTGTTTTATGTGGAATTTTATATGCGCATGTGCTTATGTAACAAATAATGTGTGTGTGTGTGTGTGTGTGTGTGTGTCCCATCATGGCAAAAAAAAAGGGGAAAGAAGAATTATACAGGGGCAAGCTTTATTCTACTGTCACAGGAAATCACTCCACAAATGTTTCTGTTTCTGAATAAAATATTTGTAAAGCACATTTCAACATGTGCTTGAATATGCAACTGTCTAGATGTATAAGTAATTGTATGTGTGCATTGGCAGAATCATTAGAGGTTCAGCAAAACGCTTTGCAGTATTTCCTCCGACTCTTTACGTTCTGAGTTCAAATTCCGCTGAGGTCAACTTCAACTTTCGTACCTCCAGGCTCGGATAAAACAAATACCCAATCAAGTACTGAAACTGATGGTATTAATAATCGTCTCCCCTCAAAATTTTTGACCTTATTCCTAAATCAAAAGCATTATGAAAGAGAGTGGAAGCAACAAATTTTCCCTGATATTTTTGGAAAGGGGTCTGGTATTTGTCAGTTTTAAGAACCACTCTTATTAATTCAATCCTTCCCTGCACAGACCCTAGGCGTCACCTTGAGCAAGTGCTAACAGTTTCTCTTACCTCCCTTGCCAGGGGATATTGTGAAGTCCCAAGTCCGGAAGAACAGGTGGGAGTGGATGGCACAGACATCTTCAATGGTTGTGATACTGTATGATGATCACAACCATTCATTACCTCTAATTGTCTTTAGACTCCTTGGCATTTGACCAAAGTATCTCACTGTCAAGATTGTGTGGAAACTGATATGTAAAGGTATTTCCATGTTAGACAAAACCACTCAATAACGTGCCTCCGAATACCCTCTTTTCCAAACTCATCTTCTAGCAACAGAAATACATCTCCTAGTCACAAAATAACGCAGACACAACAAACTGTGTAATGGCTGTCAGACATATGAACCGAGGTAGACACGTATTTCAGCAGGTGTAGCAGTATCTGAGAAGTCCTTTCTAAGATTCAATCTGCTTGACCTGTATTGGGAAGAAACAAGAAAATTGACTTCGAACATAACCAGTTTCAGCGTTCCCAGCTGATCTTAGAATCTAGAGAATCACTTTCTGAGAGCGAAAGAAACACTATAAAATAAAATTTGGATCTGGAAATATTCAAACTCTTACTGACAAACCGAACGGCCTTCAGCTTGAACAACAGTCAGAACTCGCTTCCAAGGAAGTAGCACGCTTTAATATCTATATTGCAACATAGTGACACAGAACTGGCTGGTGGGGACCAGCTAAAGGGATATGACTATGGATATATTTTCTTTTGGAAAGGAAAGGAAAGCGCTTACATGGAGTAAGTTTTGTGATCCGGTCGAGAGGCTATTATGATCCAGTTGACAGGCTATTAATGATCTGATCAATAATCTATGAATGAACTACCTATCTGTATCAGTTAAAGATTGGTGATTATCCATATAAAGCTTATTAGTTCTAACAGATACGCTACAGCCATCAATGTACGTCCGTGTAGACACAAAAAATAAGGAGAAACTTGACGCTAGCTTAAACTCCGTTTTATTTAGAATACCAAATTAAGATAAAAGTCATTTTGCTTGACGGTCACCATGGTAGAGTTTTCAAAGAGTCCAACTTCTGGAATGACGCAATTAAGAAGGAGGGAATAGGAAGGATTAGATAACTCGAATGATGTTCTGCTCCTAATTAAATGTCAGAAACACGATACAGTGGTCATTATTATGACCACAGAATCGTCTGCACGCCGGACAAAATGTTTAGGGACATTTTGTCTGTCTTTACGTTCTGAATTCAGATTCTGCCGAGGTCGACTTTACCTTTTATCTTTTGGTGTCGATGAAATAAATACCAGCTGAGCACAGAGGTCGATCTAATCGACTGGCATCCTTCCCAAAGATTTCTGGTCTTGTGCCTATAGTAGAAAAGATTATGCCAATTAGAGAGATAGAAGGGCTCCTGACAGTATTCGTGTTCAAAGTGCTGGTATATAATTGGATTATAATTGATTGTCATCATACGGACCCTCGATGAAAATGGTGTACCCCTATCGATAAACCGAGCTCGCTAAAATAAGTACTAGGCTGAAATAAGTTCTGGGATCTTTAAGAACAACTAAACCCCTTGACTGGAATCAGTAAAAGAATAGAGAATAGGCACAAAACGTATGGGTAAATGTTAAATGAGTTGAGTAAATGACTTGGTACTATATTACCTATCCTGGAAGAATAAAAGGTGATGTGTAGCTTCTAGAGAACAAAAGTTAATAATACAATGCATTTAAGTTCCACAACCTACGGTCTCAGATACCGCTACCACCTTCTACCAAATCATCACTTGAACAGTGAAAATTTTTTTCCAATCATAAATACAATACATTTAGATCCTCCGTATTTTTCAATCGCCCCTTCCCTTCTCTCTCTCTCTCTCTCTCTCTCTCTCTGCGTCTTACTCTCACTTTCTTTCACACACGCACACACACACACACACATATTGATATTATAAGACGCACGAGATGGAAAGCATTTTTCTTCGACTAATCTGCACCACACTCGGACAAAGTCCACTTTAACATCAGGTCTAGAATATTCCCACCCAGATCAAAGAACTCTAAGCTTTCGAAGCAGACATGCTGGGCATTATACCAAACCTTAGGTTCCGTAAGTCCTCATCCATCTTTCAACGTAGACTTAGATCCGATATACACCTCCTCAAAAATACAGAAAGAACCCTACTATTTTCAGATAAGACAAATAACCTTTATAATATAGATCAGGGATTTCAAACTTTTTGACTTGCGGACCCCTTTATATTTCAGGCTTTACCTTAGGGACCCCCTTATAAACGCTTATGAAATTTATACATAAATATTTGCTTAAAATAACATATATTTTTACATTTGTTTATTTAACAGTATTTAACAAATAGGTTTATTGTCAATTAAAAGATTTCGATTAAAAACCATATATAAAATCAAATTGCCCATAAAAAGTATTTGCTGTCCACGGACCCCCTGTCTTGTCCTTGCGGACCACCTGTGGTCCGCGGATCACAGTTTGAAAACCACTGATATAGATAATGACCACTACAACAGGCTCTTAGAGAACAACATCACGCAAAAATATAGATGGGCCGCACCACATACCTATAACATCAATAATATATATATATATATATATATATATATATATATATATATATATATATATATATATATATATATATATATATACTCGTGCGCGCGCGCGCACATACGCACACCACTCACACAAGCACGCGCACACAGACGCACACTCATACCAAACATAACAGCTTGAAAACAGCTTTTCTCAATTACTATAGAAAAAAAAAGCAATCACGAAGAGTAGTCTCCCTTACGCTGTATACACTCTTAATCTTCGTGGAAGCTTGCAGGTGTTATTTTCTTTGGTAGTTTTGTTGTATAACTATAAACACATGCCATACGGGCGTAGAGTGAGGCGGGTCGTTTCTGTACGTTAATGCGGTTTCTTGCTCGAATTATATTCATCTAGGATTAAAGGTTTATGATTACGTAGTATCTGAGAGATAGATGTGTTTGTTTTCTCATCCACATTCTTGCATATTTTATCTGTTACGACATTTTCTCAAGTAGCTCGCTTTTAAATTTGCAAGATGGCAGAATCGTTAGCAAGCCGGACAAAATGCTTAGCAACATTTCGTAAATTTCTGTATTAACTCCCACACGATTTTCACTAAAAAAAAAAAAAAACCCTGGATTTTTTTTTGCGGGGAATCAAGTACCCTGACCTCCTAATATGCTACAAATCCCTTATTTTGGTTCGAAAAAAAAAGGTGGGGGTGGAGACCGCTGCCCACCCCCCTCCACCTCCATCCTGCACTCATTGGAAATTTTTATTTTTTCGTTGAATGAATTCTTGTGACCTCCCAATATGCTACAAAACTCTTTTGGGTGTCCGAAAAACGGGGTGGGGTGAGGTGGAAGCTTCGGAAATTTTGGCATATATGTATATATATCATTGGTGATATATCATTGGTACTTATCAAACACGAATTGGGCCATTGTCACTCTGTAACTTCTACGTATTATTAATGTGTGTGTGTGTGTGTGTATAATGGACCCGAAAGTTGTTGTTCGCAAACAGCAGCAGTAATCTTCTTCAGCTGAATACATGTCATTGATTGGTTAAAATTACCCAAATACGACAACTTTAACACGAAATAATAATTAAAAAATCTGGCCGTCAAATTGAAAAGATCCATCAATTCTCCTATGAAAACAGCAGGATCTGCAAAACTCGCCTCGGGGGAAATTCTCATCCCTCTGACTCATAAATAATTTGTTGCACCAATTTATGAGAAAAGGGAGGCTCCAGGACACATGCAAGATTATATATCGCCGCTTTAAGATAAAACTATAGATAATAGCGTGCAAAAAAACTGGGTTAAAAGCCCTTTGGAAAGAAAAAGTCGAATGCCGTTTTAGGTTTTTAAACCAATGCTATTATTAATAGCTTTATCTACTTCGAGTTCAACTTTTAAAGGCGATTTTTTTTAATAAATGCTATACAGGTCTATGGGATAATAAAAGTCCTGATATTCTTAACAGAACAAGGGAGGCAAACTAGCAGAATTGCTAGCAAGCTGGGCAAAATGTTTAGCGGCATTTCGTCTGTCTTTACGTTCTGAGTTCAAATTCCACCGGGGTCAACTTTATCGACTCCTTTAGGAATCGATAAAATAAGTACCAGTTAAGCACTGTAGTCGATGTAATCGACTAACCCTTCCCCCAAAATTGCGGGCCCTGTCCCAAAATTTGAAACCGATATGTTTAATAGAACAAAAATTATTTCAAGACTAAGTTTAAAATAGTATTCTGAAAAGAGTGATTTTTATAAAGCGCATATTTTGTTTCTTTGTTGTGCCAACTGAGCCACTGAAATATCATCTTACACTTCCAGGGGTTACGAGCACCCTAGTTGGGGAACCTCCGGCTTATGTCATTCAAATTATTTCGACAACTACAGGAAACAAATTCAGCTGTATCTAGACATTGGTGAGCCGGCAGAGTCGTAAGTATACCGGCAACATGCTTCCTAGGCATTTCGTCGATTTTCATGTTCTTAGTTCAAATTCCGCCGAAGTCAACTTTGCTCTTCATCTTTTGCAGGCGATAAGATAAGTACCAGTTGAGTAGTGGGGTCGATGTAATCGACTTACCCACTCACCTGAAACTTCTGGCCTTGTGCCAAAATTTGAAGCCAATATTTAGACTATTATTATTATTCAGGTCACTGCCTGGAATCGAACTCAGAATCTTGGGGTTAATAGCATGCCTGTGGGCATTTGCAGTGTTTTCTCCAACTCTTTACGTTCTGAGTTCAAATCTGATATCAATTGTACCTTTATTCCCTCCAGAGTTGATTTAGATGAAATACCAGTCAAGTACTGTGTTGAAATGATCGACTAGCCCTTCCCTCAAAATTCCTGGCTTTATGTCAAACTCAGAAGCCATTGTTATTATATTATAAACTAACCCCTCCCCTCAAATTTCTGGCAATATGTCAATGTCAGAACTCATTATTACTTTGAAAAGCAAGCGTCGTGGGTTAGCAGAATCGTTAGTGCGTTGGATAAAATACCAAGCAGTATTTGTTCTAACACTTTATGTCGTCGAGAGTTCAAATCCTGCTGAGATCGACTTAGCCTTTTATTCCTCCAGATTCGATAAAATGAAGTATCGGCCTGGTACTAACTTTCATATAATCAACTAACTCTCTCTCTCTCTCTCTAAACCTTTGGCCTTATGTCACAATATCGTTAGCTTGGTGCTAAATTTAGAAATAAGACGGTGAGTTAGAAAGTAATGCAATTTTAATATGCATTACTTTTTGATTCATTATTGCATATATAAAAGTTAGTCAAAAGGTAATGTATCAGGTCATCCCATAAGTTCTGTCCGAATTTTGAATAAAGAAAACAAGTGATCAAATGCTATATTTAATTGAAATTTAATCATCAATGTACTTTCCCTGCGTATCTATGACTTCCTTCCATCTATTTACAAGCTTTTTAATCCCATCAAATGTAAAACTCTTTTGGTTTCAAAGCGAAGAACTCTGAAATGTCAGTTTAGACCTCCTCCTGGCTTGCGAAAGTTATGTCCCCCAAATGATTCTGTAAACTACGAAACAAATGATAGTCTGAAGGAGCAAGGTCGGGAGAATAAGGTAGATGAGGAATTTTTTCCCAACCAAGCTCTTCGATCTTCTGTGGTGTGATCTTTGCAGTTTGGGGTCGCGCATTGTCCAGATGAAACATCACTCCCTTTCGATTCACTAAAGCGGGCCTCTTTTTTATTCAAAGCTTGGTTCAAACGCTCTAATTGGTGACAGTAGACTTGAGCATTGATTGTTGCATTAGGTGGTGACAATTCAAATTCTTTTGCAATCCCACCAGATAGAGAGAAAAACCTTTTTTCCATGAAGTTCCCTTCTCGGTTGTGGTTGAGCTTTTTCCCTTTTACCAAGCTACTGTTTACGACGTTTAACATTTCGATAGAAGATCCATTTTTCGTCACCAGTCACAAGTCTATCCAAAAAGAGGGAAATGAGTTCGCGAGAATGGATAGAAGAGCAGATGTCAACTCGGGATTTGTGGTTGCTCTCGGACAATTCATGGGGCACCCATTTTCCAAGTTTAGGAACCTTTCCAAGTTGTTGAAGATGACGATGAACAGTTGTATGGTTTGAACTAAGCTTTATTGCCGATTCTTCAACTGATAATGCAGGATTCTCTTCAAGTAATGCCTCAAGGACTTATCATCAAACTCAACTGGACGTCCTGTTCGATCTTCATCTTCAAGGCTGAAATCTCCACTTCTGAATTTTGCAAACCATCTTCTGCAAGTTGTTTCATTCAAGCATTCTTTCCCATAAACTGAGTGTATGTTTCGAGTCGCTTCGGTTGTAGAGTTTCCTTTTTTGTACTTTTTGTACTCATAAAATATTATGTGCCTCAAATGCTCTTTGGATACTCCCATGTTAGAAAGGGTTTTAATCAAAGAAATGTTTATTCTATTATTCTGTAAAATAATATTTAATTAGTTTAAATGTACACAAATGCATAAAAATAATTTTAAATTCTATTAGACATTCTAAAATACTATTAAATTTCATTCAATTTTAAAAAAGTTAAATTGGACAGAACTTATGGGATGACCTGATAAATAAAAATTGCTTTACTAACTTGCCTTCGTAATTATTGTCATGAAGCCAATCGAAAAAAAAATGAAAAATAAGAGGGGGATAACTCTTAATGATTTCGTCAGCACAAATTCATAAATAAGTATTTTATTTGACAATTTGTCTGCCCATTTTTCAGTTCTCACAACACCCTTTCCCTACGAGAATTCATTAATTTCAGTTAATTAATTTCTATAATCGGAGGTTTCTTCCTTTTCAAGGTGAAGTTTCACACGTGGATCGTATAACAGAATGGCGTTATTATTACACAAAATAAGGCATGCGACCGTTTCTGACTGTGAAGACATTGTCCGTCTCCTGCAGGTATTTATTTATATAACAGCAGTTTCCCCACCATTTTCACCTCGGCACAAATGTACAATAATGAAAAAAGTTCTAGAAGAAAAACAGCGTTTAATTTTTTAAATATTTGATAAATGTTAAGATGTTTATTAATGTTGTTATGCAATAAACCTCCAGCTGAGCAATAACAAAACGATTACTGTACCGAACACTTAACATTCGGTGATTTTTGGCGGGAATGACGGAAGCCTGGGATAGCTTACCCATAGAAGTAGGATTTTCTCCGTTTTGACGGAGATTTTTCTCTTTCTTTTTTCTTTTTTTTTTTTCTTTTTTTTCACAACACACATTTAAAATGATAGGGTAAAGCATCTTATGAAAACAAAGTTTTGTGTGCGGGAAGTAAAAGACTTTTTCAAATATTTTCTTTAAAAAATATTTGGATCTTTTTTAAAACGGGGGCCACATTTTTCATTAACGAAACACTTTGAAACTTGGAACACTGGTAGAATGTGTCATATAAAACATCTTTTTCTCTTAGTCTTCTTTAAAAAAAAAAGAAATCCCTAAGTTATTCCATGTTAAAGTTGTCGTATTTCTGTAATTTCAACCAATCACTGACGTCCATTCAGCTGATATACATTAAGTGCCGACTACATAAACAAACGATTCTGAAACAATTCTATCGGTGATAGGGTTAGGGTTAGGGTTAGGGTTAGGGTAAAACAGCAAATTTAAAAAGAAAAAAGCAAATAAAACGAAGAAAAAAAAAGAAAATGAAAAAAGCAAATAAAACGAAGCTATGGCTTAATCAGCCAAAGGAGTAAATATAAACAACTGAATACTTGTCAGTGATTGGTTGAAATTATCGAAATAAGACAATTTTTTACATGAAATAAATTCGAATACAAAAATATTTTCTGTTCTATAACACAAAATAGATAAGTATACGAAGTTTGAAAGTCTTTCGGTACCAAAAACACTACGTAAAACATTAATGAAAAATGTGGCCCCCGTTTTAAAAAAGATCCAAATATTTTAATCATTTGATAAAATCTTTTTAGTTAGTGGACACTTATTTTATGTTATTTTTATTTTTATTTTGATCTTTATTTATTTTATATTTGTCCATTAGGCTTTTTGGTAGTTTTGAATTTTTAGTCATTATATTTAACTTTTAATAAGCTGTTCTATTTGTATTTCATTAGAATATATATTTTTACATTCTGTGATTTTATGTGTATGTATTATTTTTTTATGTGTTTGTAGACCATGGTGTTTTTTTATATATGATTAAATGTTTGAAGGGTAGTGTTGTATGTAAAGTCATTGACCCAAATTTAATGTTTGTTTTATAACCAATGGTTCTTTATACATATATACACATATGTATATATGTGATATCTTAATCTTGGTTCTTTATACATATATATACATATGTATATATGTGCTATCTTAATCTTTTTGATGTGACTCTATACTGTTTTCTCCCCCATCGTGTTCTCTCCCATCCTTTTCTCTAATTCCCTTTTTCTCCCCTCCACCATTTTCTATGTGTGTCTCTCTCTCCCCCTCTTTCTCGTTTTCTCTCTCTCATTGCTCACATGTGACCAATGTCCATCTTTCTTTTCCTTACACGATCATCTTTCTTTTCCTTCAGGACTGTCCAAACGACTGGATGTATTTATCTCTCTCTTCTGTCATTTCTTTTGTCAAAGAAAATATTTCTCCAGCATTCGCTATTTAATCCTTGTTCTGATCTAATGATCCTCCATGTTTGTTTCCGTTCGGTTTCCTTGTATGTTTACGCTGTTCTGTTTCAGTTCCCAACTTTGACCCGCCATAAATCCCTCAAAAAACTGTGGTGAACTACCTTCACTCAATGGGCAAGGTTCAGAAACTCACTGCCTGGGTGCCACACACTTTGAGCGAAAACAACAAAAATCAACCCTCCACAATCACTGCCAGATTGCTCGCTCAACATTGCTCAACACATGGTCACAGACAGTATTTTCTTTACTGCATTGTCACTGGCAATGGAAAATGGTTCCTTTATGCCAATATGAAGCAGTGAAAAGAATGGCTCAACCCCAGCAAACAAGTGATTCCACGAGCAAAACAAGACCTTCATCCTTGAAAGACCATGTTGTGTGTGTGGTAGGACTGGGAAAGCATAATTCATTACGAACTGCTTGAATACAACTAAACACTCAATGCGTATTCTACATTCAACAACTGCTCTGACTCAACAAAGCAATTCAGCAAAAAAGGCTGAATAGGTGAAATGGCATTCTTCTGCAACACATCACCAATCTGACCAAAGCCGCAATTCAAGAATTCTAATAGGAAGTGCTCCTTCATTCTCCAGACTCGGCACCATCAAATTTTCATCTCTTTCTCACTTTCAAACACTTTGTGTGGTTCGTCGTTCAGTAATGACATGGAACTGAGGGCTTGGTTGGATAAATTCTTTGAGTCAAGACCAGGAGATTTCTATTGCCAAGGCATCAAAAAAACCTATTGAACGATGGGAGGAAGTCATAAACAACAACAAAAAGTACATTATTGATTAGTTTGTTGTAGTTTTTTTGTTTAAAATAAATTTGAAAAAAAATGCTCTTGAATTATTCCTCAACCCAATATATTTTGAAAGAATTGGAAACGGGTGTTTAAATAACATAGGACTGAAGATTCTTGTTGAGATGGAAAGGAAAATGATAATGATAATTCTAATGCTGCTTTTAATACTTATTTTTGGAGAAATTAATTTAAAAGCTGGAATTTTAATTTTTAAAATATTTTAAAAATATTTTGTGCTGCTCCATGTATCTTTTTCGTATTTTTATATATTTATTTATTTTTGGATGGTTTTTATCTTTTACTTGTGTCAATCATTGGACTGTGATCATGCTGGGGCACCGCCTTGAAGGGTTTTACTCAAATTGACCCCTTTATTTATTACATATTTTATTGGTCTCTTTTGCCGAACTGCTAAGTAATGGGAACATAAACCAACATCAATTGTCAAGTGATGTGTGTAGGGTGGGTTCTAGCACAACCACACACACACACACACACACACACAAACACACACACACACACACACATGCACACACATATATGATAGGTTTTCTTCCACACAGTTTCTGCTACCATATTCATTCACAAGACATTGGTCAACCTGATGCTACAGTTGAAGACACTGTGGAACTGAACCCTAGACCACATGGCTGCAAAGTTAGCTTCTTGCCATATATCCATTGCCTTTTTTGGCATGGGTTGGACAGGTTGTCACAGTCAGAGTAAGTACATATTTGGTGGTACTGCTTACCTAGACAGATCAGGGTCTTCAGCTTTCTTGCATTTTACTTTTTGTTTGGTTTCTACAACTGGATGTCCTTTCTCACACCACAGAGTATACTTTCCAGAGTGTACTGGGTGCTTTTTTTTTTCATAGCACCAACACTAGAGAGGTATTGTGTCCTTGACAAAACTGAAAGGTTCTCACAACTTTACACTTTACAGAAAGTACTGGATATGTTTTTCATCACACTAGCACTAGAGAGGTAGCCATGTCCTTGACACAACTAAAGAAACCTCTTGCTCACTAGCTTTCTTAATAGAGTGAGCAACATTAATGATAGTCCTAAATGATTGTAATGAGAGTGGTATGTGATAAATGATGGAGAGATAGCAGTACTCAGTATTCTGAGATAAGCTTGCATATTGAAGGTAATTTCACAGAGAGGTAGAAATATGACAGAAGTTTATGTGGCCCAGGAGATAGGTCAAAGATCAAGGCCTAGTATGGGTGGGAGGAAAGAAATGTGCTGGTAGAATATGGAATAATGACTAACTGTACAAAAGGAGTTGTGGAAGAAGGGGTGAACATGGTACATATGATCCAATGTAGCCACCTGTGCAGAGACGATAGGATGGGCTGCAGTGGGGTGGTTAAGTGATGAGTGTTGTGGAAGGGAGGATGGCAATGTAGATGGGTCCTGTAGCAGTGATCAACACAAAGAAACATGAGGAATAGGGTCGTTATAGGTGCAATAGCATTCTTAGTTATACTGGAAGTAATGTATGGTAAAGAGTAAAGATCTCCTACCATCCTTCACTACACCAGAATGTATAGTACAGTATGAATTGCATGGAGTGAATGATTAGAAGAT
>NC_142936.1:49393042-49413042 GCF_046866305.1 Octopus bimaculoides
ATTTCTGCTTTACTGTTATTTTTTATCATGTTCCAAAATTAAAATTTTCTAGCGTTAAGATTTTTTAACCAAATATGGCTAATGCGACTTTTAATTAAACATGCTGACATTGGTATATTTTCGTTATGGTTTAGGTATTTTGGTGATGAATCTTTTTCAAAGTTATTTGCGAAAAATGAATGCAGTGTTGTGCATAGCTCGTTCAAACTTTGACTAACTAATCGTAAAGTTGGAAATGGCTCAGAGATCCAGTGTAATATATGAACCATGTTCTGTTCTGGTTTAAACCCTTACTGTATATTCTGTCATATTTCATTTGACTTCATCTGATGCAAAATTATTTCACACAAACACCCTCCACCTTGGTCAGATAAATAATGGCTCTGCTTGAGACTGAGTAGAACTATTATTTACCCAGTTAACTGTTGTAATAAGCATTACTGTAAATTGTTCCAGCGTTCTTTGATTACAGATATATCCATTTTATTTCTTGAAAGTGAAAACAAGAACATGCCAAAGAATGTAACAGTCAGTTGTCATTTCAGTGACTATGTGGGATGCTGTTTTATTAGTTCAACTAAATTTCCTAATTTTCTCTGTAAAATATTTCCCTATGATTGGTGTTATTTAATCCGGCCATATCCAGCCCAAATATTCTACCTGTTTTATGTTAAAACTGACCAGATTTAACCTCTCACACCTTTCCTACAATGTCATTCTAAAAATATACAAGCACACCTTTGAGATCCTGAAGTTACTTGATAATGCATGATTAATTCAAAATAATTTGAATAAATAAACATTACATTTAACAAAGAAATCTGAACGCTAAAGAATTAAGGAAGTTTATACCAAACCTTTATCTATTTGTTAACAAATGCTATATCACAAATGTTTTCATTAGTTAAAAAATGTCTGGAGTTCTCTATTAACTTCTCAAATTTCTTTTAGTTTCCTAACACAAAGCTGAATAAGATATGATGTGACAACAAACCTTTTATCCAAAAACATAGTTTTCAGATGTTAAACTACTTTCTCTACAAACCGTTCCTTCTCTCAACAATTCAGTTTCTCACAATTTACAGTTATGGTAGATGAAGAAACAAGCTAATGGTTGTATTTTTATATCTACTGTGCTTCAGAGCTAAAAACCCACTGCTTTGATGGAGAGAACTCTTTTAATATCCTCATTGCTGAAATGAATAATAAAGATTCTTCTAAAAGTAAGTGTTATTGAAAAATTTTCTTAAATATTTTTTGCATCTTCTGTTGCAGAATCCAGTTTTTTTTTGGTTTTTTTTTTACATATAAACCATAAGTGTCTAGCAATGGCATTTAATGCTGGTTTCTTATTGTCCCAACAAATATTATAGGTGATGCTCCTCATTACAAATGGGTTTTCACTGAAGATTTAGCATGGATAGTCATTTCTTCAAACAAGAGCAATACATACTAAGCCCACCAAATATTGATGTTGAGAAATTCTGCTGTTTAAACAAAAATATTAGGAGGTACTCCTGTATTCAGACAATAGGAAATGCTCTTCTATCCAGACAGTGTCAATAGAAGGTACTCCTGTATTTAAACAGAGATATTAGGAGATACTCTTCTACCCAGACAGGAACAGTAGGAGATATTCTTCTGTTCAAACAAAGATAATTGGAGATACTCCTGGCTGAGCTGATAAATATACACCTAAGTTCAGACTGTGACAATGGGTGATGGTCAATTATTTAGGATAATACAATAGGGGAGATGTATCAAGACAATAGGAGATGCCTCTGTGTTGAGAAAGAGAGGCGCATGGCTTAGTGGTTAGGGTTTTAGACTCATGATCGAAAAATTGTGGTTTCAATTCCTGGACCAAGCAACATGTTGTGTTGTTGCTCCAGTCCACTAAGCTGGCAAAAATAAGTAATCCTGTAACAGACCAGCGTTCCATCCATGTGAGGAATATATACTCATGTAACCAGGAAACCAGCCCTTATGAGCCAGTATGACACGAGAAGGTAACTTTACCTTACTTTTTTACCCTTCTGTTCATTTCAATAGTTTATAGGTTTATAGGTATCATTTCATGAGTAATCATCCCTCTAACCATTCGGTAGGTCTGGTGTTTTGTCACTTGCCAGAAATATTTCCATATCATCTATGTGTCTATTGTTTGAAGTCTTAGTATACAATATCAAATTTCTAGGTTTCTCTCTCATACATATTGATCAAGGCCAAAATACTTAAAGCTACTCTCTACCCTACACCTTACTCCCTTTATTTTTGCCATCTTTCATTTTTTTATTTGTTTCGGTCATTATACTGTGGCCATGCTGGGGCACCACTTTGAAGAATCTTTAGATGAATGAATCGATACTAGTACTTTTTTTTTAAGCCTGGTATTTATTCTGTCATTCTCCTTTGCTGAACTGCCAAGTTCTTGGGACATAAACAAACCATCACCAGTTGTCAAACAGTGATGGGAGGCAAACACAGGCACAAAGATACATACATAGATATATGTATGGTACAGGCATGGCTGTGTGGTAAGAAGCTTGCTTCCCAACTACATGGTTCCAGGTTCAGTCTCACTGTGTGGAACCTTGAGAAAGTGTCTTCTATTATAGCCTCAGGTCAACCAAAGCCTTGTGAGTGGATTTGGTAGATGGAAACTGAAAGCCCATCTATATGTGTGTGTGTGTGTGTGTGTGTGTGTGTGTGTGTGTGCTTGAGTCGTCTAAGGGACCATAAGTTAGGGAGAAGATGCACTCATATAACTGTTAGTAGAGTAGGTATATTATCTGAATTCTATACTGGAGGATCCTAGAAAGATACAAGCTGTATTTCAATAGTAGCAAGAATTGCAGATTATGCCTGGCTGAGAAGAGAACGATTTTAAAAGGTACCCAACGCCCAGATGTTTACCAGAATAGCAGGAGTGAAGTGTTTACTCCTTGTCCGCATGAAAGAAAGTACATTTATCATGCCTGTGCAACCCACCATGACTGCAACCACAGGTCCCCTGCCTTGACCTTCTGCAAATGACCAATACCCTATATATATATATGTATGTATGAATGTACAACCTTAACTAACACAGAAAGAAAACACTTTAGCAAACACAGCAATGGATGCCTACAACCCCTGTAAAAAGTTATACGTACAGTACCACCATACATATCCCATTTCCACATGAACACCAACCTGAAAGATGCACACAATTCCCACAAATACTTCAGGATAGCTCTTACCGACTTATAGCATAAGCAACCCAGTGGCAACGTCTCGGTACCAAGGGACATAATTCTTAATTATATCCCCTACCCAGTTCATTTCATCTTTTCACAGCAACCACAAAATATTCTTGTTAATAACTTTGATGTCTCGTTTACAGATGACAACAACATTCCATTGGTTGGCTATCTCCTCTACAACTATCACTTCTGTGTATTTGACTCCAAGAGTTTACGAATCACTGATGTCTATGTCTCTGAAGTCACAGAACATAAAGAAAACATCTTGAGAGATCTTGTTGGCCATTTAGTCAAGGTATTGTTTGTAAGTACATACATACTTATGTGCTTACATTCTCTTTCTCTTTTTAATTTAGAATGAATTTTCATCGCCCACCAAGGTTGTGAAGGAAAGCATCTTGTTTTGTTCATCATTCTTTAATTCAGAAGTTCTTTCAGATTTTTATAGTCCCAGATATTGTAATCATTTGTAGCATATAGATTAAGGATTTGTGTTCTCTCCCCAAGAACCAAGTTCAAATTTACTTTGCTCCAGATGGGTTTATATGTATCCTGTTGTTCCAATAATAATAGATATGAAACTGAAAGTGTATCTTTGATACTGAATTTGTGAACTTTTTATCAATGGTCCATAAATGTCCTCTTTCTCTTGCCTTGTATTTTTCTAACCACACTGATGTCCAGAGGGCAGCTGATTTTCATAACAGAACATATATTGGATCTTGTTCAAAACGGGGGCACCAGTATTTTCTTAACGAAACACTTTGAAACTTGGGACACTGGTAGAATGTGTCATATAAAACATCTTTTTCTCTTAGTCTTCTTAACAAAAAAACGTACATTGCAAGTTATTTCATGTTAAAGTTGTCGTATTTCTGTAATTTCAACCAATGACTGACGTCCATTCAGCCGAATACATTAAGTGCTGACTACGTAAACAAACGATTCTCAAACGATTCTGGCGGTGATAAAATTATTATTTCCTTGTCAAAAAATGGCTGAAGCATATTGGCAGTAGCTAATAAACCTTTCTATTATAGGCACAAGGCCTGGTTTTTTAGGGAAGGAGCAAGTCGGTTAGGGTTAGGGAAAACGAACACACGTGTGTTGCCTCTCTGCAAAATGTCAGAAATAATGGAGATTAAATACGCTTTACACCACTTAAACTGCCAAAGGAGTAAGTGTAAACAGCTGAATACTTGTCAGTGATTGGTTGAAATTATCGAAATAAGACAATTTTTTACATGAAATAAATTCGAATACAAAAATTTTTTTCTGTTCTATAACACAAAATAGATAAGTATACGAAGTTTGAAAGTCTTTCGGTACCAAAAACACTACATAAAACATTAATGAAAACTGGTGCCCCCGTTTTGAACAAGATCCCATATATTTTCCTCTTAGTCCCACACAACAATATCTCGCCAGTTTTACTTGATGTTTTAATTTTTAAGTTCCACCAATATTCTTTTAACCCACCAGTCTCAATAGAAACAACTACAACTTAGTCTGTAGGCGTTTTCTTTATTGTTATCCTGTTACTGACTGTTCTAGCTACTGCATCATACCCCATGGAAAGATAATATCTGGAAGACAGTCTCTTGCAGTCAGCAATGATGTGATTGGTGTCTTCAGTCTTGGTCTTGCACAATATGCATTTTTGTTTTTCTGTCAGTGTTTTCTGTCTTTTATACTTGGTGGGGATCTCTTCTTCTTGAATTGCATGAGTGTAGCCTTCAAAATGGGATATCATAAACTTGTTGCTACTCTATGCTAAGCTTTTGACATAATCAGTTCCTTCTATGTTTTGTTTTTTCTGCTAAATACCCATGTATTATCTTCTCAGTGAACTGGTTCATTTCATTTTATTTTTCTCTTCTGATAAATAGATTTTATCAATACTCTTTGGAGAGAGACCTGCTTCATACCACTCCTCAAATTCATTAGCAAACTATTAAAAAATGTTTCTATTCCATACTTTCATTGTGTACAACTCACCAGTATAATCTCAAGTAGATATATTTCTATATTCAGATGTCTGTACAGGAAGAGTGTGACCACATAAGATGGACTGTAGGGAACAACAACTATCTTGAAAACATTACCAAATATTTTGAAGCATTTAATATGTCAAAGGATGATGGTTGGTTCTTTTTCAAACTTGGAAAATCTCAAGTGGATGTAATTAACAAAGGAAGTTAATTTAATAGTGATAACCAATTTTATCTTCAGAAGTCATTATCACTTTATTATTGGGGGGGGGGGGGGGGGGGATTATAAATAAAAGATATTTTTTTAACTGAAACAAGTATTTTTATTTGTTCTTCTTTCAGAGGTGTATTTATAAGTTTATAAGTAGAAGGTGGCAGTCTGCTCTGGGCAATGCTTTAATGATGGATGCACTTTTGGGTCTGATGTATATACTTCTATAGACTGTGGTGGCTCACATGGGAGAAAACTCAAAGTCTGCCCACAGTGGTACAGGCTCTAGTTGCACCACTGTCTTCTGTGTGGTTTTAACGTTTTGTTTGTTTTGATTTTTCAGCTTGCCTAACTTGCTCATCTTTACATTTACACCTATATATACAGTAATCCCTCAACTATCATGGGTGTTATGCTCCAAAAACCCCTGCGATAGGTGAAAATCTGCGAAGTAAAAACAGTACTGTACTGTGTATTTTTTTTTTTTATTTTTATAATTTGTGTATATTTATTTTATTTTAAATGTCAAACAACACCATGGACGAATCAAAGTAAGCTTAAATAATAAACTGCGATATGGCGAGGAATTACTGTATATATATATATATATATATATATATATATATATATATAAAGAATAATAATAAATGGAGCAAAACGCATATAATCAATAAGTTCCTTTAATTCCTACATATGTTTCAAAATTTATGTGCACTTTACTCCAAAAGACATGCGCTAAATGCATTTAGCGCATGTCTTGCTTTTGTAAGTTGGTTCCCTGATGATGAATTTATGTGCATTTCCAGCACCTCTTACTTCTTTGGAGTAGAGTGCACATAAATTCTGAAACATATGTAGGAATTAAAGGAACTTATTGATTATACGCGTTTTGCTCCATTTATTATTATTCTTCATATCTACTCAAAATACATCATTTTAACATGGAATTTCTACCCAGTTTTTGTGTGATTTTTGCTACCTTGGTAACTATTAACATATTTATGGATATATATTTATATATATATTCACACACACATGCAAACACCTGACAAACTCTTATTGAAGATGATTTATGAGTGTTCAGCTTTTGTCAAATGACCTGCACAAACGATTTGTGCTGTACATTAGCTAACTCTCTACATCAAATCAACATTTCCTGAACAGGTGCATGGTGTACCACACCTCAAGAGTCAAAGTGATCACAGAGCAACATGAGAAGAAATGTTTCACTCAAGAACACAATGTACTACCCAGTCTAGAAATTGAAACCATGATCTCATGATCATGAGCGCAACACCCTAGCCACTAAACCATGCACACTCACTACATACATAATTATTAATAGATAGACAAACAGATAGATATGCATATATTCATATTTATATATACTAACTTGTCCATTCGATGTGGGTGCAAACATTTTTTGGAGAGAAATGAAGTGGGACATTGGACAAAAATAGTTATCAAACACTGTTCTAAATTGTGAGATAAAACCTCAGCAATCAGCTTTGCCTTGTTCTGAGTTAATTATTAAGAATATCAGTAATGTATATTAACATCATAATAATAATAAAGAGTACCAGTATGGTATAGTAATATATAACAATAATACAGAGTAATGTTAGTTTAACCCTTTAGCATTTAAACCGGCCATATCCGGCCAAAAGTATTCTGCTTGTTTTATGTTCAAACTGGCCAAATCTGGTCTCTCACACCAACCCTACAATATCGTTTTAAAAATTAACAGCTACCTCATCAAAATCTCATAGCTACAAGATAATGCATGATTAGTTCAAAACAATGTGGATGAAAAAGCATTAATTTTGGCAGAATAATGCAAACACTAAAGGGTTAATCAATTATTCATATTTCTTATAAACACTTTGTCCTCGTTTCTTCTTAAAACAAAGCTTCATTGGCACTGTGATAACAGTGTTTTGTCCTATATTCCTGATAAGAACATTTGTCAATTAATTTCAGAACATTGTTTTGTTTCAATAGGAAAATTCTAGAAAAGCTCAATTATTATGAAGAGTAATCAGCCTAAGATTTGGGCTCAGTTTTTCATTCGCTAGTAGTGAGGTTGATAAGAAATGCAGTATTGAAATTCAAGTAACTCAAAGTAATTCAAAGCCTCAGGCCGACCAAAGCTCTATGAGTGGATTTGGTAGTCGGAAACAGAAAGAAGCTTGTTGTATATATATCTGTGTGTATATGTTTGTGTGTCTGTGTTTGTCCTCCCCCACTATTTCTTGACAACTGATGTTGGTGTGTTTACATTCCCATAACTTAATGGTTCAGCAAGTTACGTCCCTATAACTTAGTACTTTGGCAAAAGTGACCACAGTCAGATGACTGAAACAAGTAAAAGAATATATTTTGACATAATCAGTCAAACGAATAAAAGAATATATATATATACATATACAGTAGGCCCCTGGTATTCGCGGGAGTTACATTCCTAGAGCACCCACCTGCAAATAGTGTAAAACCGCGAATATTAGACGCGGTCCATAAAAATGCCTATAAATGTTAAAATATACAGTAAGATATTATAAGTATACATATGTGTATATTTATATATATTTAATGATAATTTAATAAAAAATAAAGCAAAATGCACAGTTATTCACCAATAATGAATGATATTGATTTAAGACAATGATGACAAAAATAATGAAAGTAATGACTGCACAGCAAAGTAGATTTAAAGCTCTTCAGGTGTTCTAGGGGATGTTGTACCTTTATGCAAGGCTTTCTTGGTGGGGTTGAGGAACATTGTGATGGGATGTTGCTGTCATTGTTTCTTCATGGTGGTGAGGAGAGTTTTATATGTCTGTATGGCAGCATCAATGGCATTTTTAAATTAGAGAGACCAAACCATATAGGGATCTCATGCTTCCACCTTCCCTTGCAATTCCTTTTCTGTTCTTAAAAGGTCGGACAGACGTTTGATTGCTAGGTTCACCTCATCCTCCTCTTCCTCAGGATCTGGTGCTTCCTCCTCTTCACTGGCAGATTTCCTTAACTCCAACAAATCTTCGTCTGTTTCAGAGTGGGCATCGATGACGTCGTTGACCTCATCTTGTGTGATGTTGTCAAAACCTTCACCACCAAGTACCTTTGCCAGTTTCATTGCATTGTTGACAGCTACATGCTGAATATCTTCAGGTGAGAAGCTTTCATAGTCAGGGACACACTCTGGCCTCACCTTCTTCCAGCATGCGATGAGGGTTTCTCTTCTCATGTCATTAAGAGTAGCATGGATGACTGACAGGCATGTTGTGACCGTGAAGTTACACCAGTACTCCTTTAACTTGAAATTGTTATTTGAATCCATTGCATCCACAAGGTATTGGAGAGAGTTCCAAGTGTAAAGTGCCTTGAAGGCACGGATCACGCCTTGTTCCACAGGCTGGATGAGGGAGGTGGTGTTGGCAAAGAGTGACCACCAGCATTATCCATAACAAGCAACACCTTGAATTTCATGCAAACATTTTGGAGATATTCCTTGGCTTGAAGGATGAAGCATTGGTGGAACCAATTCAAAATTAAACTTTTGGTAATCCAGTCCTTGGAGTTGTGCATCCTGTGGACAGGCAGCAGGTTTTTATTTTTATTTTTGAAGGCCCTTGGGTTTGCGGACTTGTAGATAAGTCCCGGTTTCACCATGAAGCCAGCAGCATTGCCACACATAATTAGCATCTTTCTGTTCCTTAAATCCTGGGGCTCTAGCTTCATCCTTCATGATGTACATCCTGGAAGGCATTTTCTTCCAGAACAAACCAGTCTCATCCATATTGAAAACCTGTACTGGCTTGTATCCCTTGTGTTCAATGATCTGCCTAAAGGTCTCAAGGTACTTCTCGGCGGCTTGTTTGCCAGCTGATGCTGCCTTCTATGCAGGGAAACACACTTTATTTTAAACAGTTTCTGGAATCGGTCAAACCATCCCTTGCTGGTTTGAAAATCTTCGGGCTCCCATACTGTCAATGGTCTTGGTTGCAGTACTTCAGTGCTTTCTGCTTTGTCGAACTACTGGTATAATTTCAGTGCTTTCTTGCAGATGATGTTATCACTCAAGATGATGCTTTGCAGTCACTGATCCACAATGCCAAGGCAGATTCCATCCTGATGAAGTGCTTATTTCTCACCATCGTTATCTTTTTGGCACATTCACAGAAACTTTGGTGTATGGCAGGAAGAAATCAAACAAACTTTTATAGTAGTAGTAGTGGTAGTAGTAGTAGTAGTAGTAGTTTGGGCGGCATCTTAGTGCTTTAATAACACGCCACAAAAAAACACAGCACTCAACAAAATAACGGAGATAGCTACTGGATGCAGATTTTCCAAAAAAAAAAGCCTACAAAAAATTCTTCATTGCATCTAATATGCACATACCACCAATGAGAGATTGAGTAGAGATTAAAAATAATCATGATTTTGAAAAATTTTGTTTGTATTACCACTAGATATAGTAATCTATACTATAATAATGATAATAATAATAATGTGAGAGAGAGAGAGAGAGGGACCAGCAAGTAACCTAATTTCAATGAGTCTATATTGGCTCATGACTTTAAAAATTATCCTGTTGAAATAATGTGCATGATCAAATGTAGTGATGATTTAAAAGGAGTGCTGGTATAAAATTAACTTTCAGTCTTGTGTTGTAAGCTGATAAATACGGAATATTTTTATTAATAATTTAGCCTTAAAAAGTGTGAGAAACTATATATATCGCCACAAAAAAGTCATAAGAAATCGCAGACAATAATTATGATTCTGCGAATATTTGTACAGACAGATGCAGTTATGTGTTTTGACAATTTTTTAAAAGCTTCACGGGAGTAGGTAAGTTCTTGTGTTTCCCAGTTATCAAAAGGTCACATAACCTTGAACTGTATGACTAACTTACTGAATATTTTATTCATAGAATGTTGCAATTGTTTAATTTAAAGACATTAGTGACACAATGATATAAATGAATAAAACAAAAAATTAATAAATTAATTAAACAAAGACAAACCAAGCTATTTTTTTCAATCCAGACTGAGAGTGAATACCCAGTTGGATGAGTTTCTCTTTATTTCCTCCAGCCTCATACATGATGTGGAATGGACTTGAATATAGCACAATAAAATAACAAGTCATTCAAGAATTATACTGTGATTTTATGGAATGAAAAATTAGATAGCATGTACTTCCATAAATTTACTTCATGTGAGCTTCGGTGTCCATGGAGAGCATAGACAAATTTCTTTCTCAAAGTCTTGTTATCCTCTCCACACAGAAACTGCTGTAATATTGAATTGTGACCTCTGGCAGATAACTAATGAACTCTGTTGCCCAACAGTATGCTTCTAATTACAAAATCTATCTTAATGAATGTTAGATCATGGATAACTTCTGATTTGTCTGGAAAATGTCAACAGCAAAGGAAATGTATTTCATGTTTCGTCTGTACACTATCTTTGAATAAGAATGACATAACTCTGCATTTAAAATCCCTTAACTTGAGTTAATCATTATCAGCAAACATTTTTTGATCTGTGATTAAGAGGGTTCATTGATTTTGTTACTGCTAATGTCAGCAGGATGAGGGCCCTGAATCAGCCGAACTGCATTTGTTTTGGAAATGTAACTTCTACATTGAAGATCGTCTTTTTTTAAGTAAGGATTTTTTCCAATTCCTGATTACAATGCAGCTCAGCTACTTGTTCTCAAGAACCTGTCACAGCACAGTCAACCTCATCACTACTTACAGCTTATAAATCAGAACTTGTTGAGTCTGTAAATAAACCTTACCAAAATATTTAAGATTTACCAATTTACCAATGCTGGTACTTTGAAACTCTTGGGATTTGAAGAATATTCATCATATTTTGTGGCCACAGCAATCTGCTTTGCAAGAGTGAATCAACACATTGTTTATAAAAGTTTTTGTTTTAAAGAATGACAAAATGTCTGTTGACACAAAAAAAAATCACTGGCTTTTGTTGATATACATAGGAAGATGATAAAAAGTAGAAATGTAGAAAAACTTATTAAATATTACCGAAAATAAAAGAGACATGAAACAAAGCAAATCTATACAAGTTGTTTTGTTAGTACTTATCTTATGGTTCTTGTATAACATACAGACTCTGAGTAAGCATACTAGTTAGCATTTGTTCCATATCGGTCATTGACATTTGTCACAGAAATATTTTAACCTCACCTAAAGAAACAAAACACATCATGACTTCTGTGAAATTAAATTCATGATCATGAAATGAATGAGATATTTATGGGTCACATCAAGATTCATTTCTGTGAGCTTGGGCAAGGTTATAAGCAAAAAAAGATTAATGAATGAAGATGCAAACAAAAGAAAAGGTTGAAGTAAATATGAAAAGCATGACAAAGCCAGAACAGTGAAAAAGAAGCAGACTAGGCTAGGAAGTGCTAATAATCTGTAGATGATTTAAGTTTATCAATCAATATCTATAAAACACAAGATGTTTGTGTGTGTGTACGTGATGTGGGTTATGCACGTCCACAAATTAGCACGCATGTCGCTCCAATTTTAAGAGAACATTGTTCATGACCCTATCTGTGTTTTTGTCAACTTTTTCTCAGAGAGGCACCCGCGTATAGCTGTAAAAATCGATAAACTTTTACCAATTTTGAAGTTTGTTGACATGGCGAAGTCAAATCTGTGCGTACGCGCGTGAAGGAGAGAGAGAGAGCAAGAGAGAGAGAAAGAAAGAAAGAAAGAAAGAGAGGGAGAAAGAAAGAAAGAGAGAGAAAGAAAGAAAGAGAGAGAGAAAGAAAGAAATAGTGTGTTTGTGACAAGGGGAGAAACAGAGTGTTTGCCAAGCGTCTAAAAAAAAAAAATGAAAAGTGGAAGAGGGAGACAAAGCGGCTAAGGAAAAAAAATTTCTCTCACCAAGACAGCGTCTAACAAAAAAAAAAAGAACGAACAAGTGGAAGAGGGAGACAAAGCGTATTACGAAAGAAAATGTAGCTAAGGAAGACAGAGTAAAATGCATTTTTTTTCTTAAACATGAGATATAGTTTCAAATATAAGATGTTTTTGAAAGACACTATATTCTATAATAAGATTATATATACTTTCTCACACAACAATTCAAATATATTTATTTTAAATTATTTATTTATTTTAAATCGTTCATCTTTCTCCCCCCCCTCACTCTCACACATACGCACATATACTACTTTGGGAGCGAAAGAGTTTTGTTTATATTTCACAACTATGAAACAAAAACGTATGTAACAATTTGTCAGTCTCCCCCCCCCCTCCCAACCCGTTTTTCGGACCACAAAAACGGTTTGGTAATTTTTCAGATTAACACCCGCACGATTTCCACTAGGGTGTTACGGTTAGGATTAGGATTAGGGTTACGGTTACGGTTTTAGGGTCAGAGTTAGGGTTAGGGTTTAGGGTTAGGGTTAGAGTTAACCTAGAAGGGACAAGCTCCTTATTTTTTTGTTAAGGTTGTTGGTAAGCTTTCCTAAGTTACTCCAATCCAGATCCCCAATGCAAACCTTCAGATCAACCTTCTCCTATGCAGATCTCTAATGCAACATTTAAAAAAAGAGTCAATAAGTGAAAATAACCAATAAACTGATTCCTTATGGGATTTCCCAATCAAATTGCCAGCAAACCATTTTCAGCCAAACCAATTTCAACGGATTTCGCTCAAATCTGATGTCGATGTTACTTATTTTTGGTTTGAAATAAAGGACTTAATCATTTAATAATCCGAGCTTAATCCCGAGCAGCGCCGGGTTATACTGCTAGTATACTGTAAAACATTCCTATGATTTGAGATGCATAAGCTAGAAAGAATATTTTTATGGTGGAGGAAGGTAAAATGAAGTATGTATGAATAAGCTTGCATATAACAATATAAAAAGGTATAACTATATAGGTAAAAGATCAGACAGAAAGAGACGGTATGTATGAATACACACACACACAAAAGGCAGTGAGCTGTCAGAAACATTAGCACGCTGAGCAAAATGCTTAGCGGTATTTTGTCTGCTGCTATGTTCTCAGTTCAAATTCCGCCGAGGTCGACTTTGCCTTTCATCCTTTCGGGGTCAATTAAATAAGTACCAGTTACGCACTGGGATCGATATAATCAACTTAATCTGTTTGTCCCCTCTGTGTGTAGCCCCTTGTGGGTAGTAAAGAAATAACACACACATATCCATATATATACATATATGTAAGAGTGACAGGACCAATGAAAGAAAAAGGCACTCAACACATTTAGTAGGAGTTACATGCATTATTATTTTTAAAAGTTTCATTCTGTTCCATGTGGCTTAAAGTTTCACAGGTCCCTAACAGAAACTTGTCACTTTCAGGCCTTGATTACCAAATCAGTAATCTAAGCCTGAAAGAGATAGGTTTCTGCTAGAAGGTCACAAAAGTTTAAGTCACATGGAGTGAAATCAAACTGTTTAAAATAAAAAAAAAATAATAATAATAATAATAATAATAATAATAATAATAATAATAATAATAATAATAATAATAATAATAATAATAATAATAACAATAATAATAATAACATCATTATGATATCATTAATCAGCTTCCCCATGGACTGATTAACGATACATCTAGCAATGGTGTCACAAAAAAAGAAAAAACACTGGTAATTTCGCAACCTGATAATCGCTACTTCATATGAGTAACAGTGAAAAAGCAAGATATTGTGAATAACAGTGGTAATGAAACCGAAGCCAATGATTGTGACAGTGTTACACCCGGTAGGCTCAGAGATTCTGGTCTCGCTACAGCCTATCGATATCCAGAAAGGGACCACCACACACGGCATAGATGGAGCAAGCAAATTAATGCTGTGTTCATGGAGTGTTACTACCTGTGCAGCCCAGTAGATGAAAATGGTGCTCAAATTAGGGGTTACCGTCAACATATATATGATCATTGGAGAGAAAATGGATTGTTTCAACTCACGGAACAGAGATTATGTGATCAAGCTAGAACAATAAGAAAAAACTGTTCACAGAAGTAGAGCTCGAAGCTATCAAAAGACGGGTCTTGGAAAATAGCAGCAGAAATAACGATGAAAATGCAGTTCTTACTAATAAGAGTAATCTCATAGAACTGGAAAGGGGCTGTGGTAGTTTACCTGATGAAAGACATGTAGATGGTCTAAAAGAAGACAATAAAACTAATGGCGACATGACAGATGAACAAAAGGCAATCTACAACAGAATAAAGGCAAGACTACAGGAGAACAATAGCGACATTATTTGGAACCTTAAAAAGGTTGATCGATGGAAACTGAACCAATGTCAAGGAAATTCTGAAATGCATCAGAACAAACAACATCACAGAAACAAACAATTTGATCAAGGCAGCAAGTATTATTGTAGCAGAAAACGTGGGTGTTGATGTCAAGAAAAACAAACATAATGGGAGTGACAAGAGAAAAGACCCATGGTGGAAAAGAAGAATCCAGGCAGAGTTAGACATGCTCTCAAAGAAATCTCTGTGTTAGACTGAAAAGAGAAAGGGGAACTTAAAAGCAAACAAAAATACAGGGCGCTGAAAAGGAAGTATAATATTGAAAGAAAGTAGTAATGGAGGAACTGAAACAGCACCTCGTTGCAAAGATGTTAAGATACGACCAAAGAATGAAGGGTTACCACCAGAATAGGTTATTCAGAGTAGATCAGAAGAGATTCTATAAAGAAGTAAATGGAGAGTGTACAGATGAAAAGTTGATACCAGATAACAATGAAAGTCAAAGGTTTTGGAGTGACATCTGAAGCAAAGACAAGAAACACAAGGAGACTGAATGGTTGCAAGAACTGAAACAAACAGTAGTCTGTCCAAAACAGGCAGAACTAGTCATTTCAGTTAGGGAAGTGAAGGAAATCAGCAAAAAAATGAGCAACTGGAAGGCCCCGGGACCAGATGGAGTTCAAGGCTATTGGAACAAAAGATTTGGTGAATGACATGCACGAATAGCTGTGCAGCTCAACACCTTGTTAAACGCCAACCAAGTAACACCAGAGTGGTTGACATTGGGTAGGACAGTGCTGTGCCTGAAAAACATTGAAAAAGGCAATACGGTAGACAATTACAGGCCGATATCCTGTTTGCCACTTATGTGGAAGTTATTGACAAGAATACTCACAGACTCAATGTACGAACAACTGGAAAAAAATGGAGTCCTGCCACATGAGCAGAAGGGTTGCAAGCGTAAGTGCAGAGGTACAAAGGATCAACTCCTGATAGACAAAACTGTACTTAGAGACTGCAAGAGGAGCAAAAGTAACTTAGCTATGCCATGGATCGACTATTGTAAGGCGTACAATATGATCCCACATTCTTGGATTATGGAGTGTATTGCATCAAATGTTGAGCGATTGCTTGGAAAAAGTATGGCAAATTGGAGGACGGACCTGACAGCATACGGAAGAAGTTTAGGGACAGTAGAATTTGGAGGAGCCCCTTCCAAGGGGACTGCCTGTCCCCACTGATCTTTGTACTGTGCTTGATATCACTAACACTGATTTTGAGGAAAGCAAAAACTGGGTATGTATTCAAAAGCTGCCAACAAAAAATCAATCATTTGTTATTCATAGACGACCTCAAACTTTATGGTAAAGATGAAGCCCAACTCAGTTCCCTTGTTGATATGGTGTATACCTTCAGTGCTGATATCAGAATGGAGTTCAGACTGAGAAAGTGTGGTGTGTAAGTCTTGAAGAGAGGCAAAATCAAATGTATGGGCAAGCTAACAGTACCATCAGGAGAGGTTATGAAGCAGATGGAAGAGACAGGCTATAAGTACTTGGGGATTTTGGAAATGGATAAACTGATGGAGAAATAAATGACAGAAAAATTTAAGGTGAAGTACTTGCGCAGACTGAGACTGATCCTTAAGTTGAAATTAAACGAACGAAATAAGATCTGTAAAAATTAACACTTCCTTCTCCAAGCCTAGATTCGAGACCTGCTTTGTTGTGAGTGAGCCAAAGTGTGTTGTTAAGTACGATTGGATTGATACAGGAATAGAAACTACAAATGTCAAACTGGATAAACTTAGTGCATTTCTTGTTATTAATAGAACTAAACCAGTCAACCACTTGGAACGAATTTGACCATAATTTAAGCTTTAATTTTTTAACTAAGGTAGGAATATATTTGTCTAGGATATTTTTGCTAACTACACCGATGTCAGAACTAGAAGGACAAATAAGCCGTAAGGATGGGTTATTAAAAAAATTTTGTTTGTGATCTTTTAAAATAAAATGAGATTGTTTAGGATCAAGGGGTTCTGTCTTCATCTGTAAGTCATATGCAGCGTACACTTGAGGAAAATTCCTCTCCTCTCTATTATATATACATATGAACGTAGTAGATAACAGCTAGCCTTTGGCTGCATTTTGGACCCTGTTGTGTCCACTACTCTGATTGGTTGGTATTGGCGCAATTTGTCTCTTGCTCTATCGTGCGCCAATATGCAACCCAACCAATCGCAGCTTTCAAATAAGGTCACGTGTGACAGCCTATTTTATACCTCAGTTTGAGCCAACTGCTTCCTATAAAACTCCAGCTTCACATCGTCTCAATGTCCTTGGTTCCAGACCTTTTAAGGTCTAGCCACTGACCACACAGGACGCAGTCAGTACCAGCGACAACACAACAGCAGCCACATGGAGACTTATCAACATCGTCCAACAGAATTCGATGACCTCCATCTCCATTGCCACCATTCATACTAATGTCAATATCATCTCTCTACGTACACAACAGCCAGTACCTCGCACAGGTTCTAAGACAGTGTTCGTGAATTACTTCACCCTGGATCAACAGCAAATATACAACCTGCGAGAACTCCTGTACCAAGTGACCCAGGTAGCAGCATCACAGCCACAACTTCACGTACGACATGTACCTCAACTGGCTCTGCATAGCAGCCACAATTTTACGTACGACATACCTCAACCAGCTCTGTATCATCGCCACAACTTCTTAATACAGCATTTCAACTATCGTGTACAATTGACTACGAACTGATATTTATCATTCTTGTGTCTATGAACATTCTTCTAACTTCATATTATAGACTCATTCAATGCTCGGTACTTAACGCACATGTATATACCTATGTCTATACACACACACTTTGTTCTCATGATGGCCTGTCTATTATTGGGTAAACATGACACGCACACAGTCACACATGTTAACATATCAATAAAGTCTTCTCTTAGACAGTCTACCCGGTTGCGTCACTCTTTTTCCTCTGGCTCATATATGCATTTATTCTTTTATATTTATTGTATCGACCGTGTGATGTACTAAGGAGCCATTCTTGTCACCTCACTTCACACGGTCGTTACACATATTTCTCCATAATTTTCTTAGCTACAAGATTGGCTTTCCTGATTGCACTTTTACTAGTAATCCTATAATTCTTTTGAATTTCTTTTCTATGTAATTCTAGGTAATAGTCCTTGGTAAGCCTGTACAGGTTTCCTGTTTTATCCGATTGAACTAGTATCTCATCCATGCTGTGAATTTCTTTGGTGATATTAGGAAGATACCTCAGATGTTTATTCCTTAAGGGTGAACGGTGGGATTTCACATTCCTCATGATAGACCAGAGATCGTCTTCAAACTGTTTCAATCTTGGGTTAGGTGGAGGATTGTTTTTAGATTTGAACAATTTTTTTAATTCAGAAGCTGGATCATTAGAGGGCTGTTTAATATCTTTATGTATGTGTGTGTGTGCTTGTGTTATTTCTTTACTACCCACAAGGGGCTACACACAGAGGGGACCAACAAGGACAGACAAACAGATCAAGTCGATTATATCGACCCCAGTGCGTAACTGGTACTTATTTAATCGCCCCCAAAAGGATGAAAGGCAAAGTGGACCTCGGCGGAATTTGAACTCTGAACGTAGTGGCAGACAAAATACCACTAAGCATTTCGCCCGGCGTGCTAACGTTTCTGCCAGCTCGCCACCTTGGTGTATGTGTGTAAGTGTGTGTCTGTGTTTGTACCCCCACCATTGCTTGACAACCGATGTTGCTGTGTTTACTTCCCCGTAACTTAGCCGCATGGGAAAACACACCGATAGAACAAGTACTAGGCTTACAAAGAATAAATCCTGGCTGCAGTCACATGACCGAAACAAGTAAACAAATAAAAGACCATGCCATTTTAATCCCGAGCAATGCTGGGTATATCTGCTAGTATATATATATATATATATATATATATATATATATATATCTACTAGTATATATATAAAACCAGTTCACTTCCCATCTTTATCTTATTATAGCTTTCTCTCTCTCCCTTTCTTTCATCAATTCTTAGGTTTATATGAGCATTTCTTTCTGCCACATAAACTTTAATATATTCTCATCTTCCCCTCATTGTCTTAGTTGCTTTTTTCTCCTCCTATACCCTCTGACACTTACATAATCATAAATCTTACACTTTCCGTCCTTTTATTCCCTTCCCTCATGCATTATATACTTTCTGCATTGTCACTGCTGTCTGTTGAATGTTTTATATGTAATCTTTCAGTATCTACATATCATTATCATTCCTTTTCTGCTTCTTTTCCACAGCTCTTCATGTGTCTTTTCTTTATCTACCTCTTTTACATTCTTATATTTTTGTATTTATTCTTTCCACCCTCTTTTAACATTCATTTACATTTATATTTCTTTCTCTCTCTCTCTCTCTCTCTCTCTCTCTCTCTCTCTCTCTCTCTCTCTCTCTCTCTCTCTCTCTCTCTCTCTCTCTCTCACTCCTTCATTCTTCTCCCTGTTTTCTTTCATATATATACCTCTTTGCCTTTCATCCTTTTGGGGTTGATAAAATAAATAGCAGTCGAACACTGAGGTTGATGTAATCAACTAGCCTCTCTCCCACCAAAATTTCAGGCCCTGTGCCAATAGTAGCAATTGTTAGCGCATTGAACAAAGTGCTGTAATAACTATTGCTTCTTGTTGGCTGCATATAAGATGATAAACAACACTCATGGACAATTAATAGAAGCTTTATTTACTGCACATATTCAATAATCTTTTGGTCAAGGGATGAAGAATCTGTGGGTCATTGGGTGAAGAATAAAGACAACAATTTATACACACTGGGAGAGACAACTCTGGAGTTTATGGTAAAATAGCTGGTATGTGTAGATCGATGACTGGGCTGTCACAACTAGGAAAATATTGTGTTAAATTCAATGCCAAATTTGTACTTTCAATCTGCAGAGCTGGAGAAAGGATAAAATGAGAATGAAGTTGTTAAAACAACAGTCTCAACATTCTGAGGTTACCACCAAAAATCCCCCCTTCTATAAGGCTCATTAGAAGGTGCTAGACAATCAAAGCACATCATGGCTCAATGCTGATTGGTCAGTTAATTGGCCAGCATTCGCATGGCTGTCCAGTGATTTGGTTTTAAATCTGCTACAATGTTTAGCAGCATTTCTTCTGGTTTTACATTCAAAGTTCAAATGCCAGCAACTTTAC